>NC_051280.1:32272244-32572244 GCF_015220745.1 Sebastes umbrosus | reverse complement strand
AGCATCCACGCCTCTGTTCTATCATCTGTGTCTCCACCGTTTTACTCCTCATCCTCCTCAGCCAAGGTAGGTCTGCATAACACGACTTATAGCTTTCCTTTACAACTCTTCTTTAGGAGGTCCGGGGGGTCTTTAGGGGGAGATAGCAGGTCAACAGTAGATGTCACATAGAAGTGGTGTACATCATCTGAAAGCTGGAACTTGAAGATTAATTTGAGATGCTGCTCAGCACTGTGTGTCAAGTTGTTCTAGTGTATCAGGGTTTAAAACTTGATGATAGAAGTATGTGATGGTCATCCTCATGCTCTATTATGTCTCAGAAGTTGTTGCAGCATTTTTGGATTGATACCATTTGTTACACAGATTTGGTGCTAAATTCAACCATTTTTTTTACCACTGGAGAATTGATAAAAATGATCAATAATCCCTCCAAAATACCACATTAAGACACCAAGACCTTGAGGAAACCAGAGAAAAAGACATGCTGTGATTTGGGATCAAAAACTTTTGACATTTTGGAGATTTCTGCAAGAATTGCTTTTTCGGTGATTGGACGGCGAACACTTCTGTTGTGTAAAACTGCCCAGAAACCCCCTTATTGATCAATCTAGATAGGAAAGCCATCCATCCTCTGAATGCTCTAGGTCTCTAGTCTGATCCATCCATCCTCTGAATGCTCTAGGTCTCTAGTTTGATCCATCCATCCTCTGAATGCTCTAGGTCTCTAGTCTGATCCATCCATCCTCTGAATGCTCTAGGTCTCTAGTTTGATCCATCCATCCTCTGAATGCTCTAGGTCTCTAGTTTGATCCATCCATCCTCTGAATGCTCTAGGTCTCTAGTCTGATCCATCCATCCTCTGAATGCTCTAGGTCTCTAGTTTGATCCATCCATCCTCTGAATGCTCTAGGTCTCTAGTTTGATCCATCCATCCTCTGAATGCTCTAGGTCTCTAGTTTGATCCATCCATCCTCTGAATGCTCTAGGTCTCTAGTCTGATCCATCCATCCTCTGAATGCTCTAGGTCTCTAGTTTGTGGCTGTAAAGTTTCATGAGGCTGTGATTATCCTAGAGGTCACCACAGGTCATGTTATACAGTGAGGTCAATGAAATGTCTCCTATGGGGACTAACATCATCACACATGAATACAGTTGGGCTCATTGGATCCACCAGAGTCTCAGCTTTACAGTGAGACACAATTTATGTAATTCAGAGACTGTTTAGGGATCCCATTATGCAGAAATATTCAGATATTTTATACTGCATGAAAAAACTGCATGTTTTTTGCCCAAAACATTCACTGATCTGGAGGTCATAGGTCAAGGGACCCCTTTGAAAATGGCCATAACAGTTTTTTCCTCGCCAAGATTTAGCCTAACATTGGAGCGTTATTTAACCTCCTTCACTACAAGCTAGTCTGACATGGCTGGTACCGATGGATTCATCAGGTTTTATAGTTTCATATGATACCAGTATCTTCACTCAAGCTTTAAAACTGAACCTGTTACAACCTCTGCAACACAGTAAAGTCAGTTGTGGAGGTCTGCACTCTTCTGAGGATCTTGGTTTAGATAAAGTAGTCGTCATGATGATAATAATGTTTATTTTACCATTTTACAGAACAATGTTACAAGGTGCTATAACAAAGCGATCAAAACTAGAAGCTAACATATCAGTTCATGCAAACCTGCAAGTTCTAAAGGAATACATGAGCATGTAAAAGTAATAATATCTGTTTGATTTCCCCTCAGCATTAAGAGACAGACGGCAGGAAGGGAGACACAGAAGAGACGTCCTGGACTCCACAGGTCATTCTCATTTCATCGCTCTCCTTCTGCTTGTTTGTTTATTGCTTCACCTGCTAACAGTCAAAAGGAAATGTGAAGTCAGTCCACACAACGATTCATATATATATATATATATATATATATATATACACACACACGTAGATGCTGCGTTGCATAAATAATATTTAATAAGAAGCCAGAATGAACTCAATGTATGAGAGCCCTTCACTGACCTCCTGTTATTTTAATAACTACCACCCCAGAGACTAATTCCTCTGAGTAACTGTTATTTTTCTGTCATTTTAGTGCATCACTCATCATTATACAGCCACATTCAGCTGATGCTGCTAATTCCATAATAGAGATTAGAACCAGAATAATCTCCCATTGACTTTCCTATCTGCTGTCTTTTTATTTCCCCAGAAATCCCAGCGGAGCACATCGATCCGGCCGCCATCGACCTCACTCCCCTGGTCAATACTTTAATAAATAACAGCCAATCGGGTACGTTGTCATAATATCGTTCACGTGGAGATCAATGATGAGCTGTAAATCTTTCATGTATGCACGTCGTGATTAAAACCACTGTGGAGGTCAAACAGAAGGTGTCGGCTTTAAAAGGTTCAGTTCAACACTTTCTCACCTCACCTCACGTCTAGCACGTTAACTATCTGCTCAATTTTGAAAACTGTCATGTCCATTTTCAAAGGGGTCCCTTGACCTCTGACCTCCAGATGTGTGAATGTAAATGGGTTCTATGGGTACCCACGAGTCTCCCCTTTACAGACATGCCCACTTTATGATAATCACATGCAGTTTGGGGCAAGTCATAGTCAAGTCAGCACACTGACACACTGACAGCTGTTGTTGCCTGTTGGGCTGCAGTTTGCCATGTTATGATTGGAGCATATTGTTTTATGCTAAATGCAGTACCTGTGAGGGTTTCTGGATCAATATCTGTCATTGTTTTGTGTTGTTAATTGATTTACAATAATAAATATATACATACATTTGCATAAAGCAGCATATTTGCCCACTCCCATGTTGATAAGAATATTCAATACTTGACAAATCTCCCTTTAAGGTTCATTTTGAGCAGATAACAAAAATAAGATTAATCGCGATTGCATTTTTTAATCAATTGACAGAACTGATTTTTACTCAAGTAACACATAGATATGTGGAAAATGATGATGCTGTTGTGGATTCATGCATTTTCATTGAATCTTTCTGTAGGGCTGTCAAAGTTAACACGATAATAACGCGTTAACGCAAATTCGTTTTAACACCACTAATTTCTTTAACGCATTAACGCAACTTGTGGTTCTTATTGTTGTAGTTTTAAAGCTAGAGTGAAGATACAGGTATCATATGAAACTAGAAACCCTAAGGAGTCCATCGGTACCGACCACGTCATACTAGCTTTTAGTGAAGGAGGTTAAATAAAGCTCCAAAGTTAACGCAAAATTTTGGAGAGGAAAAACTGGCATGGCCATTTTCAAAGGGGTCCCTTGACCTCTGACCTCCAGATCAGTGAATGTAAATGGGTTCTATGGGTACCCACGAGTTGTTAATTGATTTCCAATAATAAATATTCATATATATATATATATATATATATATATATATATATATACATCTGCATAAAGCAGTGTATTTTGAGTAGAGTATTAAATACCTGACAAATCTCCCTTTAAGATTAATTTGCTATTAATCGCGATTAAATATTTTAATGGATAGACAGCCCTACTTTAAATGCCTCCTATATTTATGAAATGTAAATGTACAACATATTAAACTGTTATATTTCAGCATAGAAAAGGTATCTACTGATCAGCATCAGTCGTGGTGCTCAGTCTTCTATAAATGAATTTCTATTTGTGTTCAGTGGCTTCAAATCCTCCTTAACAACGTAGTCTTCTCTTCTGTGACTCTTATTATTGAACCATGATAACCACCACATTGTTCTTGTCTTAAACTTAAACACAGTCTGTAGTTTAAACCTGCTTTGATGCTTGATATCATCCAGTATAACATGAAGCTGTTGGTCCTGTGTTGTGTTCTGGTCCTCCAGGCTCGCGGCAGCTCTTCTCCCTCCTCAGCGTGACGTCCTACAGCTCCCTGGCTCTCCATAAACTCACCCTGCTGCTCTACAACAGTAAATATATACACTCTTTTTACAATCATATAAACAGTTATACCGTCCTTTAGATTGGATCTCAGTAGGTTAGTTAGTGTCAGCATTACTGGCTCCATTTCTATAGTAAATACAAGTCAGTGGTGCCATCTAGTGGTATGATTGTGTAACTATGATGTTATGAACTGTTGAGTAATATTATAGCACTGATTAAATAAGGTGTACAGTATGAACACAGCATGACTAACATGACATTGATATGGGTTTATACTAAAGCTGTCAATCGGTTAAAATATTCAATCGCATAACTGTCCACGATTAATCGCAATTTTTTTTATCTGTTCTAAATGTACCTTAAAGGGAGATTTGTCAAGTATTTAATCCTCTTATCAACATGGGAGTGGACAAATATGCTGCTTTATGCAGATGTATGTATATATTTATTATTGGAAATCAATTAACAACACAAAAAATTGACAGATATTGTCCAGAAACCCTCACAGGTACTGCATGTAGCATAAAAAATATGCCCCAAACTGCATGTGATTATCATAAAGTGGGCATGTCTGTAAAGGGGAGACTCGTGGATACCCATAGAACCCATTTACATTCACTGATCTGGAGGTCAGAGGTCAAGGGACCCCTTTGAAAATGGCCATGCCAGATTTTTCCTCGCCAAATTTTAGCGAAAGTCGGAGCGTTATTTTAGTTCAGTTTTAAGCTCCGCCTCTAAACACTAAAAAGTTTACATAATATTTATTCAATATTTACATCATTTCATAATGCACAGAAGCGGTTTAGTTGTGTCTACACTTTGTATTTTCTAAAACCTGTAATTGATGTTTTCTCCTCTTGTAACGTCTTCGTTGTGTTTTTTACAGTTTCCAGCATCAGAAGTTTAGAAAGCAACAAGTTCAGGAGACGGTTCTGTTACTGTGTCACTAATGAGACCAACGATCTGACAGGTGATGACACTTTAAATATATTTGATTTTGATTTGTAAACGTTTCAGTTATAACAAATCTCTCTCACTTTGTTTTCCATCAGACTTTACGGCCATACTGTTGGATGTGATGGGAAACTCCACCAGTTACCTGCATGAGCTCTTTAAATCTGCCTCCATACTATCAGGTGAGGTTTTTAACTTTTTATTTATGTTCCATTAAGTAGAGATGAATAATATTTTTCGTCCATAGGCCCAGAGAAAACATAAACGTACAGGGAGGAAAAAATGACTTGTTTGTTTATACTTATATTACGAGAGAAGAGAAGATAAATATATTAAAAGAATAAATAAATTGATACATAAATAAAAATGAGTTAGAGAATAGAAATAAAAGAAAAAAATAGAATATGAATAATAATAAATAAAAACTAAATAGAGAAAACTAAATAGGGAAAAAATAATAATAAAAGAAAAGAAAAGAAAAGAAAAATGAGAGATAAAGTTAGAAAATGGAAATAAAAAAATAGAATAGGAATAATAAGGTTGTACTAATAATTAATAAAAATTAAATAGAGAACACAAAATAGGGAAATAAATAATAATAATAAAAGAAATTAGAGATAAAGTTAGAAAATAGAAATAAAATAATAGAAACTAAAATAGGAACAATTATAAACAAAAACTAAATAGGAAAAAAAATAATTAAAAAAAATAAAGTAGAATAAAAATGAAGAGAAACAAAGTAAATAGTGATAATAAATCATAGTGGCAAAATGTAAATCAATAAATACCAACAAAAATGGGTAGAAGAATAAAAAATAAAAATCCCCAAGTTGTTCCATATTGATTTAGTTCACATCAATTAATAAAAATTTAGTTATTGAGGACCACTTAGTTAAGAATACATCTGTCCTTAGTTGAAACATGATGCCGTGTGTTTTCTGTTTGTGTCTCAGTGAGCCAGAGGAACAACTCCGACTGTATCTACATCTGTGTGATGGCCGGTAAGATGGGTAAGTAGAGCTCACCAGATCCGTTCTACTGAGTTCTAGTTAAAACAAGATGGACTGTGGGTTTAATATGCTGCAGCATCAGTCTCGGCGAGGAGTTACCCCGAGCGATTACATCACAGCCCGACTGCAGCGTTCTCCCTCGATACTGGTCCGATTTCAGGAACGGTTGTCCCCGTTAGTCACTTAGACACAAACACATGAGAAAATAAGGTCCAGGTTGAAAAATACTGCCGTTACCCTTTAAGTAACAAAACAGTTAAATACATCAATATCTTGGAACTAAAATTTAAAGAAGCTGTTCTCAAGTTTTGTCCCATAAATTACATATTTGCTGTTTAGCTGAATGACCGCTTGCATGTTGTGTTTATGTTTTTTTATGTTTATTTATTTTGCACAAATTAAGACAACACAAACAAAACAAAACATTATATATATAATATATATATAATATATATATAATATATATGTATTATATATATATATATATATTATATATATTATATTATATATAATATAGAATATATATTATATATGTAATATTATATATATTATATGATATTATATATATATAATATTATATAATAATATATAGACTTCCGTGAAGGAATTATATATATATATTATATTATATATATATAATATTATATTATATATAATAATATATGAACAATATTTTTAAGATATGAAAAGCTGCTCCATAATTTGGAGTTTGTGAAATAGAGGAGCAGAGGAGATGTGTGACTCTGATCGAGTTGTAATCCTCACAAAACGTTTTTGGACGACTCAAATTTTACGAAGATAAGTTAGAGAAGTACTCACTCAAACTATATTACAATGAAAGATTATGAAAGATAGGAATAAATTAGACTGTGAACTGTGAAAAAAAGTTGGAAAAATGTTGGAAAATAAAGTCTAAACAATGTCTAAAAAAGGTAAAAAAAAAAAAAAAAAAATGTTGGAAAAGAAAATCGGAAAAAATGTCTGAAAAAGAAAGTTTGAAAAACTTCTGAAAAAGGTAAAAAAAAAAAAAAAAAGAAACATGTCTGAAAAATGTCTGAAAAATGTCCCAAAACAAAGCCTGAAAAATGTCTGGAATAAAATATGTAAAAAAAAAGTTTGAAAAATGTTGGAAAATAAAGTATAAGAAATGTCTAAAAAAGGTAAAAAAAATTTTTTTTAAAAAAAGTCCGAAAAAAAAAGTTTGAAAAACTTCTGAAAAAGGTAAAAAAAAAAAAAAAAAGAAACATGTCTGAAAAATGTCTGAAAAAAATGTCTGGAAAAAAAAGCCTGAAGAAACAGTTTGAAAAATGCTGGAAAAAAAGTATCTAACAAATGTCTGAAAAATGTCCCAAAACAAAGTCTGAAAAATGTCTGGAATAAAATATGTAAAAAAAAAGTTTGAAAAATGTTGGAAAATAAAGTATAAGAAATGTCTAAAAAAGGTAAAAAAAAATTTTTTTAAAAAAAGTCTGAAAAAAAAAGTTTGAAAAATGTCTGGAAAAAAAAAAAAAAAAAAATGTTGGAAAAAAAAAATCTGAAAAAATGTCCGTAAAAAGAAAATCTGAAAAACTTCTGAAAAAGGTAAAAAAAAAAAAAAAAAAAAAACATATCTGAAAAATGTCTGAAAAAACAGTTTGAAAAATGCTGGAAAAAAAGTATCTAACAAATGTCTGAAAAATGTCCCAAAACAAAGTTTGAAAAATGTCTGGAATAAAATATGTAAAAAAAAAGTTTGAAAAATGTTGGAAAATAAAGTATAAGAAATGTCTAAAAAAAAAAAAAAAAAAATGTTGGAAAAAAAAATCGGAAAAAAATGTCCGTAAAAAGAACGTCTGAAAAACTTCTGAAAAAGGTAAAAAAAAAAAAAAAAAAGAAACATGTCTGAAAAATGTCTGAAAAAACAGTTTGAAAAATGCTGGAAAAAAAGTATCTAACAAATGTCTGAAAAATGTCCCAAAACAAAGTCTG
This sequence comes from Sebastes umbrosus, assembly GCF_015220745.1. Classification (NCBI taxonomy): domain Eukaryota; kingdom Metazoa; phylum Chordata; class Actinopteri; order Perciformes; family Sebastidae; genus Sebastes; species Sebastes umbrosus. The sequence goes on along the minus strand of NC_051280.1, from coordinate 32,564,392 downwards.
AAAAATGTCTGGAATAAAATATGTAAAAAAAAAGTTTGAAAAATGTTGGAAAATAAAGTATAAGAAATGTCTAAAAAAAAAAAAAAAAAAATGTTGGAAAAAAAAATCGGAAAAAAATGTCCGTAAAAAGAACGTCTGAAAAACTTCTGAAAAAGGTAAAAAAAAAAAAAAAAAAAAGAAAAATGTCTGAAAAAAATGTCTGAAAAAAATGTCTGAAAAAAAATGTCTGTAAAAAAAAAAAAAAAAAAAATGTTGGAAAAAAAAATCAGAAATAAATGTCCGTAAAAAGAACGTCTGAAAAACTTCTGAAAAAGGTAAAAAAAGAAAAATGTCTGAAAAATGTCTGAAAAAAATGTCTGAAAAGCATATCTGGAAAAATGTCTTTTTCAGACATGAAAAAAGTCAGAAAAATGTTGGAAAAATGTTGGAAAAATGTCTGAAAAATGTCTGAAAAATGTCTAAAAAATGTCTGAAAAAAATGTCTGAAAAACTTTGAAAAAGGTAAAAAAAAAAAAAAAAAAAAAAGAATTGTCTGAAAAAACAGTTTGAAAAATGCTGGAAAAAAGTATCTAACAAATGTCTGAAAAATGTCCCAAAACAAAGTCTGAAAAATGTCTGAAAGAAAGTCTAAAAAAAAGTCTGAAAAAAGTCTGGAAAAAAAAGTGTAAAAAAAAGTCAGAAAAATGTTGGAAAAATGTCTGAAAAATGTCTGAAAAAAAAATGTTGGAAAAAGAAATCGGAAAAAATGTCCGTAAAAAGAACGTCTGAAAAACTTCTGAAAAAGGTAAAAAAAAAAAAAAAAAAAAAAAAACAAATGTCTGAAAAAAATGTCTGGAAAAAAATGTCTGAAAAAAAAAGTTTGAAAAATGTCTGAAAAAAAAAAAAAAAAAAAAATGTTGGAAAAAAAAATCGGAAAAAAATTTCCGTAAAAAGAACGTCTGAAAAACTTCTGAAAAAGGTAAAAAAAAAAAAAAAAAAAAAGAAAAATGTCTGAAAAACATGTCTGGAAAAAAATGTCTGAAAAAAAAAGTTTGAAAAATGTCTTAAAAAAAAAAAAAAAAAAAAATGTTGGAAAAAAAAATCGGAAAAAAATGTCCGTAAAAAGAACGTCTGAAAAACTTCTGAAAAAGGTAAAAAAAAAAAAAAAAAAAGAAAAATGTCTGAAAAAACAGTTTGAAAAATGCTGGAAAAAAGTATCTAACAAAGGTCTGAAAAATGTCCCAAAACAAAGTCTGAAAAATGTCTGAAAGAAAGTCTAAAAAAAAGTCTGAAAAAAGTCTGGAAAAAAAAGTGTAAAAAAAAGTCAGAAAAATGTCTGAAAAATGTCTGAAAAAAAATGTTGGAAAAAAAAAATCAGAAAAAATGTCCGTAAAAAAGAACGTCTTAAAAACTTCTGAAAAAGGTAAAAAAAAAAAAAAAAAAAAAAGAAAAATGTCTGAAAAAAATGTCTGGAAAAAAATGTCTGGAAAAAAATGTCTGAAAAAAAAAGTTTGAAAAATGTCTGAAAAAAAAAAAAAAAAAAAAATGTTGGAAAAAAAAATCGGAAAAAAATGTCCGTAAAAAGAACGTCTGAAAAACTTCTGAAAAAGGTAAAAAAAAAGAAAAATGTCTGAAAAAAATGTCTGGAAAAAAATGTCTGAAAAAAAAAGTTTGAAAAATGTCTGAAAAAAAAAAAAAAAAAAAATGTTGGAAAAGAAAATCGGAAAAAAAATGTCCGTAAAAAGAACGTCTGAAAAACTTCTGAAAAAGGTAAAAAAAAAAAAAAAAAAAGAAAAATGTCTGAAAAAAATGTCTGAAAAAAATGTATGGAAAAAAATGTCTGAAAAAAAAAAAAAAAAAAAATGTTGGAAAAAAAAATCAGAAAAAAATGTCCGTAAAAGAACATCTGAAAAACTTCTGAAAAAGGTAAAAAAAGAAAAATGTCTGAAAAATGTCTGAAAAAAATGTCTGAAAAACATATCTGGAAAAATGTCTTTTTCAGATATGAAAATATGAAAGTCAGAAAAATGTTGGAAAAATGTCTGAGAAATGTCTGAAAAATGTCTGAAAAAAAAAGTTTGAAAAATGTCTGGAAAAAAAAAAAAAAAAAAAAAAATGTTGGAAAAAAAAATTGGAAGAAAATGTCCGTAAAAAAGAAAGTCTGAAAAAATTCTGAAAAAGGTAAAAAAAAAAAAAAAAAAAAGAAAAATTTCTGAAAAATGTCTGAAAAAAATGTCTGAAAGAAAGTCTAAAAAAAAGTCTGAAAAAAGTCTGGAAAAAAAAGTGTAAAAAAAAGTCAGAAAAATGTCTGAAAAATGTCTGAAAAAAAAATGTTGGAAAAAAAAATCAGAAAAAATGTCCGTAAAAAAGAACGTCTGAAAAACTTCTGAAAAAGGTAAAAAAAAAAAAAAAAAAAAAAGAAAAATGTCTGAAAAAAATGTCTGGAAAAAAATGTCTGGAAAAAAATGTCTGAAAAAAAAAGTTTGAAAAATGTCTGAAAAAAAAAAAAAAAAAAAAATGTTGGAAAAAAAAATCGGAAAAAAATGTCCGTAAAAAGAACGTCTGAAAAACTTCTGAAAAAGGTAAAAAAAAAGAAAAATGTCTGAAAAAAATGTCTGGAAAAAAATGTCTGAAAAAAAAAGTTTGAAAAATGTCTGAAAAAAAAAAAAAAAAAAAATGTTGGAAAAGAAAATCGGAAAAAAATGTCCGTAAAAAGAACGTCTGAAAAACTTCTGAAAAAGGTAAAAAAAAAAAAAAAAAAAAGAAAAATGTCTGAAAAAAATGTCTGAAAAAAATGTCTGGAAAAAAATGTCTGAAAAAAAAAAAAAAAAAAAATGTTGGAAAAAAAAATCAGAAAAAAATGTCCGTAAAAAGAACATCTGAAAAACTTCTGAAAAAGGTAAAAAAAGAAAAATGTCTGAAAAATGTCTGAAAAAAATGTCTGAAAAACATATCTGGAAAAATGTCTTTTTCAGATATGAAAATATGAAAGTCAGAAAAATGTTGGAAAAATGTCTGAGAAATGTCTGAAAAATGTCTGAAAAAAAAAGTTTGAAAAATGTCTGGAAAAAAAAAAAAAAAAAAAAAATGTTGGAAAAAAAAATTGGAAGAAAATGTCCGTAAAAAAGAAAGTCTGAAAAACTTCTGAAAAAGGTAAAAAAAAAAAAAAAAAAAAAGAAAAATTTCTGAAAAATGTCTGAAAAAAATGTCTGAAAAAAATGTCTGGAAAAAAATGTCTGAAAAAAAATGTTTCAGACTTTGTTTTGGGACATTTTTCAGACTTTTTCTTTTTTTTTTTTTTTTTTTTTAACTTTTTCAGACATTGTTTAGACTTTATTTTCCAACATTTTTCAAACTTTTTCAAACTTTATTTATTTTGATATTCAGAGATAGTTTATTTAATCTGAACCATGTAGTGTAGGCACTTAAACCAGCATTGGCATCTTTAATCAATAAATTTAAATGTATTTGGTCTCTGCTCTGTGTTATTAAACAAGATTAAATGACTGGATCCAAAATGTAACCATCTGAAAAACTTCTGAAAAAGGTAAAAAAAAAAAGAAAAAGAAAAATGTCTGAAAAATGTCTGAAAAAAATGTCTGAAAAAAATGTCTGAAAAAAATATCTGGAAAAAAATGTCTGAAAAAAAAAGTTTGAAAAATGTCTGAAAAAAAAAAAAAGAAAAAATGTTGGAAAAAAAAATCGGAAAAAATGTCCGTAAAAAAGAACGTCTGAAAAACTTCTGAAAAAGGTAAAAAAAAAAAAAAAAGAAAAATGTTTGAAAAATGTCTGAAAAAAATGTCTGAAAAAAATGTTTGAAAAAAAAAGTTTGAAAAATTTCTGGAAAAAAAAAAAAAAAAAAAAATGTTGGAAAAAAAAATTGGAAGAAAATGTCCGTAAAAAAGAAAGTCTGAAAAACTTCTGAAAAAGGTAAAAAAAAAAAGAAAAAAAAGAAAAATTTCTGAAAAATGTCTGAAAAAAATGTCTGAAAAAAATGTCTGGAAAAAAATGTCTGAAAAAAAATGTTTCAGACTTTGTTTTGGGACATTTTTCAGACTTTTTCTTTTTTTTTTTTTTTTTTTTTAACTTTTTCAGACATTGTTTAGACTTTATTTTCCAACATTTTTCAAACTTTTTCAAACTTTATTTATTTTGATATTCAGAGATAGTTTATTTAATCTGAACCATGTAGTGTAGGCACTTAAACCAGCATTGGCATCTTTAATCAATAAATTTAAATGTATTTGGTCTCTGCTCTGTGTTATTAAAAAAGATTAAATGACTGGATCCAAAATGTAACCAACTTTACGAAGGTGTAACAGTCAGTAAGTACCTGCAGATATTATTATACAGCGTCTAGTGTCCAAAGTGTCTTTCCAGGAACTAAGTCAGAAGAAGGTTTGATGCCTCGGAGAGTCGCCGTGTGAACGCGATGTGTGTGTTTTGTCCAGGCAGAGACGTGCCGGAGCTTTGGGAGGTCGGATCCATCACGCCGCTCTTCAACCAGACCATCGTGGAGGGACCGCACAGAGGTCAGTTCACCGTACACACTGGGTGCATCTCAAGTCTCTTATTTTGTCATTTCCTCGCTCCTCGCTCCTCGCTCCTCGCTCCTCACTCCTCACTCCTCACTCCTCACTCCTAGCTTGAACCGGAAGTTGTTCTTGTGCGCCATCTTGAAGTCCATCCCACAGCTCTTATTTCTGCAACGGAGGAGCGATGAGCGAGGAGACACGAGAGCAGCCTTCACGGAAGTCTTTTACCGACCGACACGCGTCCAATCAGTAACTGATGTCGGTAAAAGACTTCCATGAAGGATTACACCGGTGTATCCTCGTTCACGGCTCCTCCGGCAAGCCTCCTCGCTCCTTCAGATGCATTTTAGGAATTGGGATGTCCTTCAAGACGGAGCGCTGAGAAATATTTCCCGGTCATAAGGATGGAGGAGGATCGAGGAGACGAGGAGGCACAAAAAAATCGGGAAATGGGAAGTAGTTCTTTGCGTCTCTCAACGCATCCCCGGTGGGAGGGACTAAGTGACAAGTGAGGGGAAACGTGGATGCGATTAAGAGACTTGGGATGCACCCACTGATGCACTGGTTTGGTCACTGGTAGCTTGCAACACAACCAGCAGGTGGAAGCATCGACTCAAACCTGAACTCATAAGAACAGACTTCTTCTGATGCCACATTTATGGAGATTGAGCGAGAAAATGCCACAATACTGCAAACTTTTTTAAATAAAAACATACTACACAGTGTACCTGAGATATTAAATTTCCCAGCAGGCATCAGAGTTTTGGATATGGAGGGTTCAAATCACTACTAACTTGTTAGAAAGCTGTTTCACGGTTGAGGCTCACGGTTGAGGCCAGTTCTCCAAACTTGTGTTGAAAGTAGCTTAAATTCTGAAAGTTAACATCAAGCAGAGACGAGACTTTTGGTTCTCCAGACTTCTACTCTTACAGGTTGTTGTGAAGGAAAAGAAGACTTTAGAGATACGGTTATCTCTGCGTGGCAGAAAGAGCTGGAGGAGCTGCAGGAAAGTCTTCAGGTTCTGGGTTAAAGTCTGAGGACGGGGATGAGTTTCAGAAGCCAGCATCACAAGAAAAGACACTTTCCAAAAGTTTTATGTGGGTGCTCAAAGTCCTCGTGAATTAAAGGTTAATCCTGAGGTGGTTGGTGGATCTTATTTTTTATACTTTATTTTTTCCCCTTTTTTTCGAGGTTGTTTTCGTATCTGCAATTTACAGTTCTTAATTACAATAGTTTATAAACCAATCTTTAAGTAGTTGAGCTTAGAAATAAAACACAATAAGTATACTAGAGAAAACATAAAAATAAATAAATAATAATAATAAAATAATAATAATAATAATAATAATAATAATAATAATAAAAAATAATAATAAAATAATAATAATAATAATAATAAAATAATAATAATAATAATAATAATACAAAGAGAAAAAAGTAATAATAATAATCATAAATTAAATAAACAAATAAGTTAATGAAAAAAAGGGAAAGGGAGGGGTTGGTGGATTTTAAAGACAGGAAGTGTCTCTCTAATGCTGAATTACTTATGTGATAGAAAATAATTCATTTATCAGAAGGAATTGTTAAAGCTCACGTTTGTCAAGTATGGCTTTGGCTTATTTTCCTTGTTTAAGGTTAATACTTGTAGAGAGGTCCCTGTATAGTATAGTATAGTATAGTATAGTATAGTATAGTATAATATAATATAATATAATATAATACAATGTCTTCCTCTGTTTTAGCGATCATGCTTTCAATCTACAGGCTATTGCTAACACTGCTACTGCTTTTACTGTTATGTACTCACTAATAAGAACAATCAGAATAACAGGCAAAAAGTAGTACATAAATAAATAATGGTAACGATAAGTATTAGTATTATAATATTAGTTATGATCTGAATTTATTGAAATAATGGTGATAATACAGCAATTAGAAAAAACAAAATAATCTAATAGAGTAATTGTTAACCAAGACATACCTTCAGTTTTATTGTTTGCAATATGAGACACATATTGTTTTTAATACGTATCGTACATTTCATGTTTTAAACACTATATCATGTTAAATATGAACATTAATAAGATAATATTAACGTATATCGATTAGCTAACAATAATGAACGTTAGCTCTTATCTGATGTTACGTAAGCCAACGTTTTCTAAAGACGTTACGTTAACTTGAACAGTTGATAATGTGAAAAATGCTTAAAGGAAAATGTGATATGATAGAACTAGTTTTTAATAATTACCTAATAATTGATTGAATCCACCATATCGAAGGACAGACCGCTGATCCATGAACCGGAAGCTAGTGATGTTAACGTATTTAACAGTTTTTCATCAAAATCTTTGGGTGTAAAAATAGTAACGTTAACTTAATGTTAACTTAACGTTACTCCTCGTAAACGTTTGAATATAAAATGACTCATTGAAATCGATTGAGAAATGTAGACGTTATCGTGCTTTTTATCCCGTCTTGCCCTGTCCAATATGGCGCCCACATTGACGTACGATCCAGGAGTCGATGCCACGTCTGTGTACAGTATACAGTATATGTCTACGGTGTTCACTCCCTCCTTCCTTCCTTTAACTGAACCTTTCTTCTTCATGTTCAAGTAGGTAACATCTCCTCCTTCAGACTGCCTGTCGGTGAGTAACGCAGTCAGTACCTTTTTAAAAAAAACAAACTCATTCAAGTATCTGTTGTCCTCATTTAACTCATGTTTCCATTAATCATCTTTTTTAAACCCCAGCATGGAACCAACTGCCCACGAATCTGAGTCACATCTCTCCATCTGGGATGAGCTCCATGTTAACCAGCAGAGTCCATTCCACCGAACATGGTGAGTCTCTGCAGGAGGTTCAGTGTTCATGGTTAGTCTCATTCTGTTAAAACCTGCAGACTGGGAATTAACTTCTAATATTATCCAGAATAACTTTTAAAAGCTGTAAACGGGAATAAGCTCCTGGTTTATTAGAACGACAGGCTACTAAATGTTGTATATAAGGTCCTTTTTTAACAATTAGGGGGATATATTGGCAGAAATGGAATATAATATTAATAAGTATGTTTTCATTAGCGTTTAATCACCTGTAAATACAAATTGTTGTGTTTTCGTTAGCTTAGATTTATATCTACTTATTTATAATTATAAATAACTCTTTGTAAACCTTGAAGAAACTGTTTTGTAAAACATCTATAAACATTAGAGCTATGGTCGGGGCCATAGATTCTAACCTACTGACATTTCAAAGCCGTGGTCGGGGCCATAGATTCTAACTTACTGATATTTCGGAGTCATGGTCGGGGCCATAGATTCTAACTTAGTGATATTTCAAAGTCGTGATCGGGGCCATAGATTCTAACTTACTGATATTTCAAAGTCATGGTCGGGGCCATAGATTCTAACTTAGTGATATTTCAAAGTCGTGATCGGGGCCATATATTCTAACTTACTGATATTTCAAAGTCATGGTCGGGGCCATAGATTCTAACTTACTGATATTTCAAAGTCGTGGTCGGGACCACAGATTCAAACTTACTGATATTTCAGAGTCATGGTCGGGGCCATAGATTCTAACTTAGTGATATTTCAGAGCCGTGGTCGGGGCCATAGATTCTAAGATGTAAAGCATCTATAAACATTTAGATGACTATTATGAAGTTATAACTGATCACAAATGTCTTGTTTTGTCCAACCAAAGATTGATTTATCAAATAATTGACATTCTTTCACCACTAGTTGGTTGTAAAGTTCAGATTAAGTGTTGCAGACTGTGATCTTCTCTCCTTGGCTGTGTTTGATTCATTAGTTTCACCAACATCTATGGATGAAGCTGCTGCTACAACAGAAAAGATGACCACCGCCCAGCCGCTGGCACCAGCTCCACAACCTGCAACCATCATACCACAAAGTCAGACTACAGTGGAGACGACACTGAAAGTATCGACGCATGCAGTGATGACCGCACAGACAACCGCTACTATTTCACAACCAATGACGACGCTGCAAGTCACCACTGTTACAAAATCTGCATCCCCGACCACAGTAAGAGCTCCATCAACCACAGTAGGAGCTCCACCAACGACATCGACCACAGTAGGAGCTCCACCAACAACATCGACCACTGTAGGAGCTCCATCAACCACAGTAGGAGCTCCACCAACGACATCAACCACCGTAGGAGCTCCATCAACCACAGTAGGAGCTCCATCAACCACAGTAAGAGCTCCATCAACCCCAGTAGGAGCTCCATCAACCACAGTAGGAGCTCCATCAACCACAGTAAGAGCTCCATCAACTACAGTAGGAGCTCCATCAACCACATCTACCACAGTAGGAGCTCCATCAACCACAGTAGGAGCTCCATCAACCACAGTAGGAGCTCCATCAACCACAGTAGGAGCTCCATTAACCACAGTAAGAGCTCCACCAACCACAGGAAGAGCTCTATCAACCACAAAAGGAGCTCCATCAACTACATCTACCACAGTAGGAGCTCCATTAACCACAGTAGGAGCTCCATCAACCACATCAACCACAGTAGGAGCTCCATTAACCACAGTAGGAGCTCCATCAACCACATCAACCACAGTAGGAGCTCCATTAACCACGGTAAGAGCCCCTTCGACAACAGTAAGAGCACCATCAACCGTTAGCGCTCCAACAACCACAGTAGGAGCCCCTTCGACCACAGTAAGACCTCCATCAACCATTAGAGCTCCAACAACCACAGTTAGAGCACCATCGACCACAGTAAGACCTCCATCAACCATTAGAGCTCCAACAACCACAGTTAGAGCACCATCGACCACAGTAGGAGCCCCTTCAACCACAGTAGGAGCCCCTTCAACCACAGTAGGAGCACCATCGACCACGGTAGGAGCACCATCAACCATTAGAGCTCCATCAACCACATTTAGAGCTCCATCAACCACAGTAGGAGGTCCATTAACCACAGTAAGAGCACCATCAACCATTAGAACTCCATCAACCACATTTAGAGCTCCATCAACCACAGTAGGAGGTCCATCAACCACAGTAAGAGCACCATCAACCATTAGAGCTCCATCAACCACAGTAGGAGCTCCATCAACCACAGTAAGAGCACCATCAACCGCAAGTGCAACCCAACCGGCCGCAGCGTCAACCAAACCCACGCAGTTCTCACCAGTTATTAGTCTGACCCGGCTAATCTCAACTACACACCAGCCAAGTACCACCAGCCAGCACACGACTTCCACAGTTCATCCCACAAGACTTTCAGCTGTCCGACCCACAGCAGGACCTACAGTGGCTAGAAGGACTACAGGGCCCCTTAGCAGGAGAACTACAACACCCAGCAAGCCTGTGGCGACAGAAAAACCAGGTAAAGATTACACAGCCCATTTCAGAGCCGTGGTCGGGGTCATAGATTCTAACTCACTGATATTTCAGAGCCGTGGTCGGGGCCATAGATTGTAACTTACTGATATTTCAGAGCCGTGGTCGGGGCCATAGATTGTAACTTACTGATATTTCAGAGTCGTGGTCGGGGCCATAGATTGTAACTTACTGATATTTCAGAGTCGTGGTCGGGGCCATAGATTGTAACAGCCTGTTGGCTGCTCTGCTCTGCTGTGCAGGAACAGTTTGACTCTGACTGCCGACCTGCTCTCAGACAACAACTGTAATCACATCACATCCATTCACTGTCATTTCTGGACACACCGGCGGATACTGATTCAATTTCAGCCTGACGAAAGGTGTGTGCATTATGTGTGTGTCAGAGCGCGGCGAGGAGAGAGGGGAGCCGTGCAGGAGGCTGAGATAGTCACTATGGTAACCCCGGCGCTGCCTCCCCTTTATGTGAAAGCTTTGATGGGTTTTTAGCCGCAAAGGTTAAAAGCAAATTAAGGCCAAAAATATTCAGCGTTTGTCCGTCTGCTGTGTGATCAGTGAGCCTGATAGGAGGGGAAGGAGACTCCTGTTGGTGAAAAGGAACTGAGGCACAAAAAACAAACAATACAAGCTGTGTGGTTCACAAGCAAAGAGATCAAATGAATTCTTAAATTATGTAACAATTAAAATTAAGAGCAGTATGAACCTAAGGAGTTTAGAAACACCAATAGGATATAAGTAATGATGAATAATAAAATAAATTGACTGGAGAAATCTAACACCAAAATGACCAATTACTTGACTAAGAGGGAGAAGCCCTACTACGTAAATAGTCTTACTTTTGATAACTTATATGAGTTAATTTTAGGGCTGTAAGTTTTAAAGAGTGAAGATATATGAAAGATATTTATTCTCATAATATTACAATTTTTTTCTCGTAAAGTTATGACTTCATTCTCGAAATCTCAGATTTTTTTTTTTTCCTTAACGTGGCCCTAATAATCCGTCGTCCAATATTCACATTAGTCACCAGTAGGTAGGTAGGTAGGTACTTTATTAAACACTGAAGGTGCTGTGACTCTTTAATATTCGCCCACAGTTCCCATCAGCACCACCAGATGTCAGTATGACGTCACTGTAGAGACAGCAGCTGCTCCCCCACTGAGTTCTGCCTAGCAACAAGCAGAAGGCCGGAGCATCCTGTGCAATTTGTCACCGAGTCATTAGTGTGCAGTAAAATGAGCATTTGTGGCCCAGCTGCACGTCTCTGCAGCCCCGTGTGTCCAGTCTGTACGCACACACACACACACACACACGCACACACACACACACACACGCACACACACACACACACACACACACACACACCATAAATGGCTGATCTGTGGAAAGGTTTTGCAGCTTTTGCGTTGTTAAAAAAAAATGGAAATGGCTGCAGGTTTTCAAGGTGACTTGAGGTGAAACACAGCATATGACATATTCAGTGAACATTTAATAAATAATATATATAAAAATAATAATGATAGAAACAAAAGTATACATATATGAAACTGTATAGGCTATATAAACACCACACATATAAACACCATGTGGTAAAGTAAATATAAGCAGATACAGTAAATGCAAATTCTTACCCAGACATTTATTGCAGACTGCAAGTCATAGCAATCTCAATGAACCTTAAAGGGAGATTTGTCAAGTATTTAATCCTCTTATCAACATGGGAGTGGACAAATATGCTGCTTTATGCAAATGTATGAATATATTTATTATTGTAAATCAACTAACAACACAAAACAATGACAGATATTGTCCAGAAACCCTCACAGGTACTGCATTTAGCAAAAAATATATCTATACATATAAAATAATTATCATAAAGTGGGCATGTCTGTAAAGGGGAGACTCGTGGGTACCCATAGAACCCATTTACATTCACTGATCTGGAGGTCAGAGGTCAAGGGACCCCTTTGATAATGGCCATGACAGTTTTTCCTCGCCAAAATTTAGCGTAAGTTTAGAGCGTTATTTAACCTCCTTCTTTACAAGCTAGTAGGACATGGTTGGTACCGATGGATTCTTTAGATTTTCTAGTTTCATATGATACCAGTATCTTCACTCTAGATTTAAAACTGAGCTGCTACAACCTAAAAATCACAAGTTGCGTTGATGCGTTAGAGAAATTAGCGACTTTAAAATGAATTCCTTTACCTTTTTTATATATATATATATATACATACATTTGCATAAAGCAGCATATTTGTCCACTCCCATGTTGATAAGAGTAATAAATAATTGACAAATCTCCTTTTAAGGTACATTTTGAACAGATAAAAAAATGTGATTAATTTACGATTAACTATTTTAATTGATTGACAGCCCTATTGAAAACTAGTTTCACCTGTGCTTTCTTGTCAGGGACAAAAAATTTGACGTTTAAATTAAATTGAATTGTCATAATTTGCATTTGAATTTGTGTCTAAACTTGTGAAATTGTTATAAAATCAAACATACTTAAAAGAAGTAATTAAAAAAAGGATCATGAAGACGAACTTCTTACAAACCGAGCATCAATAACCTTTTTTGTCTTTGCTCGATGTTATAAACCGTCGCTGCTCCTGGATGTCGCTCTGCATTGCAAAGTGAGCAAATAAACTGCAGAATGTGGAGAAGAATCTAATTAACACATTTGAATATGTATTTTTATGGTAATTAGGGAGCCCTGTGTACCTGCAATGCATTAATTATGATTAGAACGCATCGGCACCAGTGATTCCTGTAATGGGACTTTAAGTACTGAGACGACATTATGCAGAATGAATACAATGAGAGAATTTGAAGGATGGCTGTGAGGATGATTTATTCTGTACATGAAACCTCTTAAATCACCACTGTGGGCTTTCAGAGGTTAATTATAACGTCTTTGTTTTCTTACTTTTTTACGTGCAAACTCGCCATCTTTTATCATTGTAATTAACTTCTTAATTTGTTTGGCAGAGCAGACAAACAGGTTGTGAACAGCAAACAGAGCTGTTCTAGTGACTGACGTGACCTCTCACTCTGTCCGTTGAGAGGTTGTCCTTGGAGGAAGCCGGAGCGGACCGACGTCTCGCTGTCCGGCAGCACGACGACCGTCGGCGCTCACAAGCTGCAGCCGTGCGTCCTCGAGCTCTGCAAGTTCTTCTCTCAGTGCCTCTGCAGACCCTCCGGCCACAAGACGCGCATGAAAAGGTTTTTCACACTTTCAACACTGAGATGAAACCGCTGCAGGTTTACATTATATACTGTAGATGATGAAGAGCCAGAATACTGAATAGGGAACCAAGAAGTAGAAACTGTAATTAATGCAGATGTTTTTCTAAACAACAGAAAAAATAGAAAACATGGACATCCAAAAAAACATCTACATGCTGGAATTCAGGGGGGAAATGGTATATACTCAGTCTGGACCAAGTCTTGTTTGTGTAAAAGTAAATTTTTCCATATCCAGTTTTAACGTTGACATATTTTGACCCACAAATCATCAAATTATTTTAAGCCCTTAGATACGATTCAGACGATTAATCAGCTGTCGTACAATTACAGCCTTAACTTTAGACCCTACTAGTGTTGAACCAGGGTTGTGTTGATGTGAAGGTGCTCACAATAATCTTCTTGCCTCACAGATACTGCGACGACAGCCACCTCTGGTATGTGAAACACACGTCTGAGGTGTGTCGGCGGGTCAGGAGAGTCTCCTTCTCCAGAAGTAAGTGGACTGTAGAGGAAGGTACGATCGATCGATCGCTAGGTGACGAACTTAGCACCTCTGAAAGCACTTGCAACCTGCCAGGCTCTGATTGCGCTATTCGCTTCATTTTGTGAAGTGATGCTTTATTAAGACTTCACAGATCAATGAGCTGCAAGTCATACAATACATCTATACACTGTACGTTTATTACTGTAGGTGCCAAACAACATAACATTAACCCTCTGAGACCTGCGGGATCACGGGCGATTCTGACTGACTCTACTGTCTTTCAGAGGTTCAGTTTTAAAGCTAGAGTGAAGATACTGGTATCATAGGAAGCTAGAAAACCTGATGAATCCATCAGTACCAACCATGTCATACTAGCTTCTCATGAAGGAAGTTAAATAACGCTCCAAACTTGCACTACATTTTGGCGAGGAAGAACTGTCGTGGCCATTTTCAAAGGGGTCCCTTGACCTCTGACCTCCAGATCAGTGAATGTAAATGGGTTCTATGGGTACCCACGAGTCTCCCCTTTACAGACATGCCCACTTTATGATAATCACATGCAGTTTGGGGCAACTCATAGGCAAGTCAGCACACTGACACACTGACAGCTGTTGTTGCCTGTTGGGCTGCAGTTTGCCATGTTATGATTGGAGCATATTGTTTTATGCTAAATGCAGTACCTGTGAGGGTTTCTGGACAATATCTGTCATTGTTTTGTGTTGTTAATTAATTTCCAATAATAAATATATACATATGTTTGCATAAAGCAGCATATTTGCCAACTCCCATGTTGATAAGAGGATTAAATACTTAACAAATCTCCCTTTAAAGGTACATTTAAAACAGATAAAACATTTTATTAATTTGCGATTAAATATCTGAATCGATTGATAGCCCTAATAATATATTCCATTCCTAAATGCTACACACTGTTCTCTTAAAACATGAAATAGAGTTTAAAACTGCGACTGTGCGACTGATTCACAAGGTGAACGGTCATACACGTTGTTTAGGGCGTCATTGGCTAACGACCTGTTCTGTCATTTAGGGAAGAGGATGTGTTGAACCCGACTTGTTTGAGATTTTGCTGAAACACTCCTCGTATAAAACCTTACATTCTCTGGTTTGTACGTTGTGTATCTTTGATGCAGATCCAGATGAAGCTCTGCAACACAGGAGCAGCTTTTGTGAGGGTGCTCTGATCTCTGACTGCTTCATTTCATGTCAATTTCAAATCAAAGCCTGGTAAAACCAGAGTCTAAAAATACACACAGTGAGGACTAATTAGAGCCAGAGGGAGGACTGATAACGCCACCGTGTGTGAGGCCTCCCTCTCTCCGACCCGGCGGCGGGATCAGCTCTGGATGATCGGTGTTGTCAGAAGCTGTTGAGAGCGGCGACCTCTTGAGCCCATTAGCTCAGAAGGATTCGTGGCTGCGGCTCGGAGGCTTCCTGCAGAGCTGCTGCTGCTCTAATGAGCTCTGATACTGACTCCCGGTAACACGGCTGACACGTCCCCATCAGCACAGGTGAAGGATGAAGTGGGCTCCCCAATTATCTCTGATTCACACCCTCCACTGTGTTTTTAAAAGCACCAACGTGACTTCCACTTAAATAAAGTGACATCACTTCAATTAGATATTTTTAAAGCCTCAAACAACAAATTAGTGTTGAACACTGCATCATGTATCCTCGGCTATATAAGTATCTCTGAGGAGGTTATGGTTTCTGTCCCATTTATCCATGTGTTAGTTGGCAAAATAAGTCTAAAACCACTGAATGTTATCAGCCGATTGAACGGACGGTGGTTATGATGGTTAACAGGTCTATGTGGGTCTCAGAGGGTTAACCCTAAGAGACCCGTGGGGCCGGGGGCGATCCTGACCGACTCTACTGTCTTTCAGAAGCTTCATTACAATACAAGATATTATATGAAACTAGAAAACCTAATGAATCTGTTACTACCAACCATGTCATGCTACCTTGTTGGGAAAGAGGCTAAATAATGCTCCAAAGTTGGGCTAAATTTTAGCGAATCTGTCATGGCCATTTTAAAAGGGTTCCCTTGACCTCTGCCTTCCAGATATGTGGATGAAAATGGGTTCCTCCTCAAGGTCTTGGTGTCTTAATGTGGTATTTTGGAGAGTTCATTTTTATCAATTCCCCAGTGGTAAAAAAAAATGGTTAAATTTAGCACCAAATCTGTTTAACCAAAGGTATCAACCCCAAAAATTGCTGCAACAACTCATGAGACACTATAGAGCATGAGGATGACCATCTTATACTTCTATCACCATGTTCTAAACCCTGATACACTAGAACAACATAACACACAGTGCTGAGCTGCATCTCAAATTAATCTTCAGGTTCCCAGCTTTCAGATGATGTTCAACACTTCTGTGTGACATCTACTGTTGACCTGCTATCTGCCCCTAAAGACCCCCCTGAAAAAGACTAAAACGGGTCTATTGTGGGTCTCAAAGGGTTAAAAAGCCAACATGTCTCCACATCTGTGGGTCTTCGTCAGGGCTTAAAAACACACGACAAACATAGAGTTTAATTGAATAGATCAGCCCCGTTGTCACCGATATACCTGATCCAGCTATTTAAGTCGGTATCGGCCTGATATCTGATCCGGTATCAGTATCGGTGCATCCCCTAATTTTGAAGATGACCTCATTAGAGCCCAGCTGACAGCAGGACCTTCGTCTCCAGTTACCTGGTGGTCTAACCGTCCTCTCCTTCCTCCTCAGATCTGAAGCAGAGATGCCTGACAAAGATGTGCAGTAAACTGTGACCAGAGAGGAAGCGGGAGGGAAACAAAGGGCCGTTCATCATCACAGGAAGTCACCGAACTCACCGAACCTACAGCTGAGTACACTTCAGGAGCATCGGGAGAATGTATGGAAACAGAATCTGGAGATTTCTAAATCTGGGATGTGTTTGGAAAACTAGAAACACACCTGTCATATTGTGACGTTTCTCACTATAATCTACACAGTGATGTGATTTTAGTCTTTAGGGGCCAAGAGGACTAAATGTATGACTCATACCGGACACCAAAATCTGGAATCCTGAGACTGTCCTGCATTATTTATATAAAAAAAAAAAAATCATATTTAAAACCAAGCTCTTCAAATCAATTGAAGATTTTAACGTTCGGAAAAAAACATTCTAAAGTAACCCATTTTTGATTTTTTTTCTTGTGTCAGTTTAATAAAAGTCTGGCTAATTTTCCCAGCTGCCCCTGTGCTCCTCCATCTCTCTGATGCTCCTTTTCAATCACATGGATGTGTGACCCTTCTCAAAGAGTTTAGAAGCAAAGACACAAAATCAGTTTTTTGTTGGGAAAATCAGGAGAGTTGTTAAGTATGGCCTCACATCCTTGTGTGCATATTACCTCTATAGGGGGGTCTTCAGCAGACCAAGGCCCAGTTCCAATACGGTCCCTCCACCCTCCCACCCCGAAGCTCCTTCTTTAAAGGGACCGTTTGTAAGAATCAGAAATGTCTTGTTAACAGCGACACCTGTGGCCGTTAAGTCAACTAAAGTCAGCGTCCTGTTGCTCGCGCTTGTGCTCGCTCTACACAGACATGAAGGAGCATCGCTCAACACAGTGAGGAGACACACGTCAGCTAAAAGCACAATATCACTCTATATTTCAGCTGCTTGGCAGTAATGTTAGCTGACCAGACCAAGGTCTCTCCATGAATCAATGCTGATCCTAGTGTTGGCTTTTCCTGCCTCAGCCTCCCGACCGCGGCCGGAAGGAACAGGGGAGACGCCGGAGTTTTGGTCGGAGACGATAACGTTTCACTCTGTGGAGCCCCGTCACTTCACAAGACACGGGAAACCTCTGTTGGTCTGGAGGAGCTGCAGCAGTTATTTCTGCACAAACGTCCACTGAACATTCACTAGATATTCTCAGAGCTAAACTAACTCTTCTGCAGTGAGGAGTGAGCAGCACGCACGTGAGAGGTGGAGAGAGAGAGAGAAGGAGCGTGGTGTGTGAGTGAAGGCAGGCAGAGGAGCAGAGGAGCAGAGACTCCGGTCCTGGAGACCAAAGCTACGGTCTCCCCCGCGTCCTCCGACCGCGGCCAACACTGTTTAACAGACGGGCTTCACTAGATACAACCAAGAGGTTTTGGTGCTTCACTGTAGTTTGTGTTGGAGTCTGAGTCTGTTCATTGTGCCACACCCCACCCCTCCCCTCCAAAAAATGTCATTCAAATCCATCGCAGACTTTTGGAGTAATCCTCCTCCTCCTCCAAACAAACAAACAAATCAACGCCGGTGAAAACATAACCTCCTCCCTATGCCTTCGGCCTTGGCGTAGATAATAAATATACAACACTTTACAATCAAATGAACACTTCTACCGTTTTCTAAACTGGATATTTGATCCTAAATACAGTCTATTTACTTTAAGTTGATAACGTCTGTATAACAACAAATCAAAAGTCTATCTTAGTTTGAGCAGTTTACAGTAAATGTTTGTACCGGTAGTCACATGGAACTGACATCGGAGAGTGTTTCACGAGGAACACAAAGCGGCGTTGCACGTCAGCTGGTTAAGTCGACATCGATGTAGGCTCGCTGTTGGAGGGTTCCACTCCCCGCTAACTGGTTTGGGATGGCGGACGCTCCACGCGAACGCACAAACAGAGTGGACGAGGGGAGTGAGAGGATTGGAATTGGGTCAAATCAACACCTGTAGCAGCTTTAAAACCAAACTGGTCTGTACTTCTGTTCCTGTGATTTTATCCACTTGCCGTATGTAACATCTGACATAAACATCTGTACTGCCCACCCACCCCCACCTGACCTACACAATGCCCCACTATCACCCTGTTATTAAACCCACAGCTCCTCTGCTTCACTGACCCCCCATCCCTGCAGGTAGTCATTGATCTGAACCTGGGAGGATCAGATAAGACCAGGTCGACCCCTGGGTCACAAATCCAGCCCCCCCCCCTTGCGGGACAAAGACCACTCTGTGGGTCCCTCTGTCAGGACCCCACCTCCGTTAAAGCTTCAAATACCTGCACAGGAACCAAACCAGGATAAGCTCCTGCTCAGGTGTCACCTGATAGCCAATAAGACCCGAACTGAAGGGGCTCGCCTCCTCAGTCCGACTGATAAACAGAAACGAGGCTGCGAAAGCTGTAAAAACAGGATTCCAGCGTCTCTGTTGGCTGCTAACGTCCATCAGAGCTGAGTGAGCTTCTTTACAATGAGTCAGGGTTTAATTATTCAATGAAGAGACCACAACTTCTGCAGCCGCCACCTCACTAACCAGGTAAGACTTCCTTTGGGTTTTGAACTTTTGTTTGGTTGGTTTTGGGTCAGTGTTTGGAGGCTTGTTAGTTCATGATTACAGGTGTTAGTTTGTGGTGTTGTTGCTCTGTCATTCTTTATCTGATTTAAGTGAAAGTGGATGGAGTTTTGAAGCACATTTCCTGACTGGTTCAGCAGCTGATAAAGACACTCTACACTGGGGACGGGTGATACCACACTTTTTAAATTTGATTCAAACAAATACTGTTTTTCTTCAAATTTTACCGACACTGATCATTTCTTAAATTGGTATGTGACTTCTTTTTTTTTTTTTTTTTAAATAATGGTAATTTCTAAGAAAAACAACAACAAAAAACAAACCAGCGGTGCTACCTGTACCTGGATATGCTTTACCTCTCTCTAAACTCTCCTGTGACGTCTTCTGTCAGACAGACGGTGGTGCAGGAGACTTGGATGTTTTTGTTCTGCCGCTTTGTAACTTTCAGGGTGTTTTTAAATGTTTCAAGAGGTTACTCGTGTTGCTGCTGTGGGACACTTTTGGCACAAATATATTGAAAATTTTGGGTTTTGGCCGTCACCATCTTGGTTGTTGGACGTCGCCATCTTGGTTGTTGGACGTTGCCGTCTTGGTTTTTAGCCTTCGCTATCTTGTTTTTTGGCCTCCGCCACCATGGTTTTTGGCAGACGCCATCTTGGTTTTTGGCCATTGACATCTTGGTTTTCGGCAGTCGCCATCTTGGTTTTTGGCAGTGGCCATCTTGGTTTTTGGCCGTCGCCATCTTGGTTTTTGGCCTTCGCCATCTTGGTTTTTGGCCATCGCCACCTTGGTTTTTGTCCGTTGCCATCTTGGTTTTTGGCCATCACCATCTTGGTTTTTGACTGTTGCCATCTTGTTTTTCTGCAACCAGAAGTGACACCAGAGTGTTATGAGGAGTGACATCCCTCCTCATTACCACTCCCCATTCAGCCACCACACAGCAACAACTGGTGGTTCCTTCCATTTCTCCGCTCCACTGTAAGCCAGACAGTGACGTACACATTCTTATAGACAGATATTCAGTATAATAATATAATAATATAATAACATGCCTCAAAGGTGCTTATTTTGATAAAAACCCTCCATAGATTGTATAAACGACTCTCTGTTGTCATTTGGATGCATTAACATGCAGAGTTGACCACTTCAGCTTTGAGCTGACATTAAAGATGAAGTACATACATATATAACTGCATTAAGGAGACAGCTGACCTCCTCTGTGCTGCGTTGACACCAGAAGAGCTGATAACTCTGCTCTTAATGAAACGTGCTCCGGGCCTGAATAACCGTAATGATACACTTCGTCACCTCGCCGAGCGGAGCAGAGCAGAGCGGAGCCACAGGTGGGCCGAGCTGTTGAAGCCATTAAAGACACTGAAACCGGCGAGCGGAGAAGGTCGCCCGTCTCGTCTGGCGCGGCAGTAATCAGTCGCTGTAATGACGGGGGTAATTTATGGAGCTGTAGATGTGGGGGTGAGTTCAGGTCTCTATTACGCCGTCAAAAAAAATAAAATGGTGACATTTGTGGTCCCCTGTGATGAGCACGTACGTATGTTTCATCTTACAAGCTTTTGCAGTTGTGATGACGTGGAGCTCTTTTCTACCTTCTGTGCTGTTGTATTATTTTACATCTCTTGAAAAGCTCATCAAATCTCAGGTATTTAACATTCATACAAAGGTCGCACATTTTTTTTATCTGTTCAAAATATCCCTTAAAGGGAGATTTGTCAAGTATTTAATACTCTTATGGTGGGCAAATATGCTGCTTTATGCAATTGTATGTATATATGTTTTATTATAAATCATTTAACAACACAAAACAATGACAGATATTGTCCAGAAAACTCCTCAGTTTTAAAACCAGAGTGAAGATACTGGTATCATATGAAACTAGAAAAACCTGATGAATCCATCGGTACCAACCATGTCATACTAGCTTGTAGTGAAGGAGGTTAAATAACGCTCCAAAGTTACGCTAAGTTTTGGAGAGGAAAAACTGCCATGGCGATTTTCAAAGGGGTCCCTTGACCTCTGACCTCCAGATCAGTGAATGTAAATGGGTTCACTGGGTACCCACGAGTCTCCCCTTTACAGACATGCCCACTTTATGATGATCACATGCAGTTTGGGACATATTTTTAATGCTAAATGCAGTACCTGTTAGGGTTTCTGGAAAATATTTGTCATTGTTTTGTGTTGTTAATTGATTTCCATTTTTTTTATATCTATTTATTTTTTTTATTTTTTTTCTATTCCATTTTTTATTTTCCATTTCCATTTTTTTCTTTTTATATTTATTTATCTATTTTTTATTTTACATTCTTGATTTTCATATGTTTTTTGGATTTTCCATTTTTTATATTTATACATTTTTCCTTTCAATTTAAATTTTTTTTATTTATTTGTTTATTTATTTTTTATCTATTCCATTTTATTGTATTTATGTTTTACATTTATTTAGCTATTTTTTATTTTAAATTCTTATTTTTTTATGTTTTTTGGATTTTCCATTTTTTATATTTATAAATTTTTCCTTTCAATTTTAATTTTATTTATTTATTTATTCCATTTTATTTTATATATTTTTTACATTTATTTAGCTATTTTTTATTTTAAATTCTTATTTTTCATATGTATTTTGGATTTTCCATTTTGTTTTATATTTATTCATTTTTCCTTTAAATTTTATTTTTTTAAATTTATTTATTTATGTATTTATATACTGTATTATACAGTGCATATAATACATATACATTATACATAAGTACCTGTGAGGGTTTCTGGACAATATCTGTCATTGTTTTGTGTTGTTAATTAATTTACAATAATAAATATAGACATACATTTGCATAAAGCAGCATATTTGTCCACTCCCATGTTGATAAAAGGATTACATACTTGACAAATCTCCCTTTAAGGTACATTTAGGACATTATTGTTAACCTGACTGAGAATATTAAGAACTGTCAAACAAACAAAGCAAATGTTTTACTATAAAACAACCGACAAATCGTAGCTTTGCTTTGCAGTGATGATGCTCAGAGCGTCATCTTTTGGGGGATTTCTTTCCCTTTTGCTCCTAACTGAAAGTCCATCATTAAACACAACCCTTCTCCCTCTGAACGCAGGAAACAAGTCATGTTTCTGATATGGATTTTCATGCTATCTGCTGTTCCAGACGGTGAGTTCACGTTTACCTTCCCATAAACATACGTACCCACCACCACTTGTTTAAAGAAATCCATTTATTACCACAGAAAACCTCCAACATGCTTCATATACTAATGTGGCATGATGTAATGTGATGGTTTACTGATGGGTTAAATCAAATCACTATTATTATAATAATGACTCATCTCTGTCTTCAGCGCTTTCTGCCGGCTCCGTCTTCTGCCCGGACCCGGAGGCCGGCGACCAAAACGCAGATCACATGACTGGTGAGGAAGAATAAACATTATGTAGAGAGCATTATGACACACATAGAGACACATACTGTAGCTCTGCTTAATGATAATGAATGAATCAGCTCATCAAAGTGGGCGATTCGTTGGTTGACTGAGTTCAAACCGTCAGTCATGCAGCGTTTCATGTGAGAAAGGTCAGCGTGCTGACGGGGGTTCAGTGTTATATGCAGCTATATCTGTAAACAGTCTTGAATTCCATAAATTGTGTCTCACTGTAAAGCTGACACTCTGGTGGATCCAATGAGCCCAACTGGATTCATGTGTGATGATGTTAGTCCCCATAGGAGACATTTCATTGACCTCACTGTATAAAATGACCTTGTGGTGACCTCTAGGATAATCACAGCCTCATGAAACTTTACAGCCACAAACTAGAGACCTAGAGCATTCAGAGGATGGATGGATCAAACTAGAGACCTAGAGCATTCAGAGGATGGATGGATCAAACTAGAGACCTAGAGCATTCAGAGGATGGATGGATCAAACTAGAGACCTAGAGCATTCAGAGGATGGATGGATCAAACTAGAGACCTAGAGCATTCAGAGGATGGATGGCTTTCCTAGCTAGATTGATCAATAAGGGGGTTTCTGAGCAGTTTACACAACAGAAATGCTCGCCACCCAATCACCGAAAAATGCAATTCTTGCAGAAATCTCCAAAATGTCAAAAGTTTTTTATCCCAAATCACAGCATTGCTTATTCTTTGGTGTTCCTCAAGGTCTTGGTGTCTTAATGTGGTATTTTGGAGGGATTATTGATCATTTTTATCAATTCTCCAGTGGTAAGAAATTGTTAAATTTAGCACCAAATCTGTGTAATAAATGGTATCAACCCCAAACATTGCTGCAACAACTTATGAGACATAATAGAGCATGAGGATGACCATCATATACTTCTATCATCATGTTCTGAGATGCAAATTAATCGTCAGGTTCCAGCTTTCAGATGATGTTCACCACTTCTATGTGACATCTACTGTTGACCTGCTATCTCCCCCTAAAGACCCCCTAAAACAAACAAAAGAACGGTCTGTCGTGGGTCTCAGAGGGTTAACTAGACGCCGCCTGACTTTATGTGATATTTTCTGATGTTGTTAAACATCAAGGTCGACTGATCACCAGCTGTGATGTTCTGGGACACCTCGAGTCCTAATCAGCACCGTGGGCTCACCTGGCATGTGGAGAGCTGGTGGCCTAAATAATGTTCAGCCCCGCTCGCCGCTCTGGACTCAGGTTATTGGAACCCGCCAACAGGATTATCTATGATTAAATCGCTCTGCTCTCCACCTGCAACCGTGGAAGGAAATCGAGTCTCTGTGTGTGTTTGTCTCTTCTTCTTCGTACAGATTGTCTCGGCCTTCGCTTCACCTGGCTCCACTCGCTCTTCGATAATTTCCCCTCGCTGGTGAGCTTTGCTCTGAAGCTCCGCTGTGCGACGGGGCTTTGCCCACGCGACCTGGAAGATTACGGCTGCTCCTGCAGATACGTGGCTGCCGGAGACCCCGTGGATGCTCTGGACATGTGAGTAAGACGACCGCTGCTGCTGAATTTAAAATACAGCATGGTGGCTTAATTGAATTCAGAGTCTGGAGGCGGTGGATGTGCAAAGTAAAACTCAGACAGGCAGAAAGATGTTTTGACTACCGGCTGGAGAGGGAGGCTTCAGAACACGGGAGAGTCATCGGTACTGACAAACAAACTGTCCCATCCCCCATCAGAGATATTTTAGTCCTTTAATTATGTGAGGGAGGACACATTGTACCTGTTGTTGTTGTTGTTGTGAACCAGCAGTCCTCGATGCACCCCAGGAGTTCACCAGATAAAGACGTGGTCTTCAGACAAATAACAGGACTTTTTACTACATAAAATTTCGTTGTAGGCGTACGTTTTACTGGCGTACGGTAGTCGCCTTCAGTCCAAAATGGCGGAAGCGTAGCTCTGCTGCTGGGCGCTGACGTTGCAATGAATAGAACAAACAATTAGCTTCCACTTCTTATTAATAAACATGCTTTGGTACCATGCATTAGTTAACTTATGTCTCATGTCTTCTTTGCTGCAGATGCTGTGAGACTCACCGGCTGTGTTATCAGAACGCTGCCCCCTGCAGGCCGGAGATGCCGCTCCTCCCCAACAACTTCACCTGTTCAGCAGCCAACAGCAGCTGTGGTAAGACTTACAGTTTAAAGGACCTTTTGGGGAATAGCCTACGCTTATTTGCGTTCTTGCTGAGAGTTAGATAAGAAAATCATCTGTACACTAAATATGAGGCTGCAAATGACAGAAATCTCCGCTGAGTGTCGGCAACCTCACGGTTTATTAATGCTCTTTTCTTTGTCTCGGAGATGCCGGTGATTGGTGTCAGCAGACGTTTTGTGAATGTAACCAGGCCGCCATCGACTGCGTGGCTCAGAGCTCCTACAACTCAACACTGCGAGACCTCGCTGCGTCGTCCTGCTCTGTTACAAATCAGACAGGTAACTTCCTCACAGTGGGACATTCAACAGAATAATATCTTCTATTGATATTTTTGCTTCCAGAAATTATTATTAGTAATATTCTGACTTTTTTTCTCATAAATTTATGACTTTATTCTCATTAATTTCAGATTTATTTACTTTTCCTCGATGTGGCTCTAATACTTCGTCGTAGATTAGAGATTACTAGTACGGAGAATATGACCAGTAAACATACTTTTTTTTTTCACTCAGTTATAGTAAACTAAATTGGAAAAAAATACCCAAATGTAGTTTACTTAACATCCGAATATTACGATAACAAAAACACTTGGCAAATTTGAATCTATTTCATAATTCCAAGATAGCAAAACATATTATTACCATGCTCCTTTTCCATATAAATATATACATAATGAAAAAAGAATAAATGCATGCATAATTTGCATAATTTAAAAAAGTAAAATAAATAAATACTGAATAATACAATATCAAATATAAATACATAAAAAAGTAAAATAAACAAAGTATAAAAATATGATATATAATAAATTATACTTCATATTTATTCTACTTTTTTATGTATTTATATTTTGTATGTATTTATTTAAATTTTATTTACATACATTGTTAATGTATTTATATATTATATGAAATATATATGAAATATGATATATATGTATATATATTATATTTATATGTGTGTATATATATATATATATATATATATTTATATATTTTATACTTTATATTTATTGTACTATTTCTTGTTTAACATCACCTACAAAATGTTCTAGCCAACATATCACTAAAATGCATAAGATCTTTAACCCAAAACCAGCCTCACACTGGCAACTTTGTTATTCTTATAAACATGATAAAATATTATCATTACATTATTAAATCAATAAATGTACATTGTGTTTGACGTCGTTGTGGAAGGATTAAAATGAATCAACAGGTTATTTTTTTATCGACGCTGTCTCTCATCATTAGTGTGATTCTGTGTGTTCAGATGTGTTCGGCAGCACCGAGGAGCTCAGCGAGGCCTTCAGCGGAGCGGGTGAGTCTCAGTGACGTCAGCTGATCAAAGCTGATCGAATGACGCCGAGTCAGGGAGCTCGCACAGGACACGACCACCGCACCACCAAAAACGTCTGCGTCAGCTTTCTCCAGACGGTGCGTCAGTCGGGGGGGAGGTTGCGTCAGTTTTGCGAGCGGGGTCAGCGATGTCGGATCAGAGGGAAGCGATTGATTGGCTGAGTCACACCTCTGCGTCTCTCTCAGCCAATTAAAACGATGACCTCTCGACATTTTAATCCTGCGGCTTCCTGCTGCCCACGCACAGCTGGAGAACGGAAAAAAAAAACAAGTTCCTTTTGATCTGTCTCTCCGTCTGAGAGGAGCAGGAGGAGCTGAGTTTATTAAAGTTCAGAGGAAAAGTGATGTAAAGCCTGTCGGAGCCCGTCAGACAGTTCCAAGTTCAGTGTTTCTGTTTGAATAAATATTTCACTGTTTGAACTACAGATCAACTTGTGTTGGTGATTTCAGGAATAAGTAATGAAAAGACATGCGTCATGTGTTCTAGGTGTGTCAATATCAAATAAGTAGATCTAAATAGAAGCTAAAAAGTCTCTTTGAAGAACCGAATTGGGCCAATCGAGGATTAAACCGGCTCTCGTAGAGGTCTACATCAGACTGGCAATACGTCATCTGGATGAGGGTTATTTGGTCTCCTTGGCGACAAGCTAGTATGACATGGTTGGTACCGATGGATTCATTAAGCGGCTCGACAGTGTGTCTTCTAGAGATTCGAGGTCTCGCCTATTTTTACCGCGAGAAGCGCAGCGGTTCACAGTAGCAACAGACAGTGAAGGTGATCTATTGACTGTATATTGACATCATATCAGCAACATTACTACAGCTTAAATGTCTAGACACCTGTAGAATATGTCATAGACATGACAGTGTTGTAGAACATGCAGTGACTTGCACGGCTCCATTAATGAATATAGTACGGGGGTTTTAATTGTGGATTATTACTATTATTTACAAATTACTTCCTGTTTCTTAACCTTTTTCTGTCTAAAATAAATATAAGTTACATTTATAGTAAAAGGAAATAGCCATTATGAAAGGCAAACTCTGCCGAAACACTGACGGTGTGGACGCCACACGTGTGAGAGACACAGCGGTTCAGCGAGGCAGCTGTCACACACTGCTCATGCGGGCAGTCTGGCCCGGACATTAGGTTTTCTAGTTTCATATGATACCAGTATCTTCACACTAGCTTTAAAACTGAGCCGCTACAACCTAAAAATCACAAGTTGCATTAATGCATTAAAGAAATTAGTGGCGTTAAAATGAATTTGTGTTATTATCGCATTATTTGACAGCCTTAATATTAATATATACAGAGAGATTTAATCCCTCCTGTGTCTGCTGGTCTCATCCCGTCCTCCTCCTTCTTCTTCTTGTCCTTCTTCTCTCCAGATGTTCTCTCAGCTTTAAACGACTCTGTGATCCAACAGCTCTCCAACTCTTCCTTCCTGTCAGCAGGTAAAAACACAGTTTATGGTTGAGTTCACTTTGTGAAATCCAATAGTTAGACGTCTTCTCCAGAGTGAAATTAGATTGATTAATAGATTTATTTGTGTCTGGAAGACCAGACTCCATCAGAAGTTGTTTAAAAATCCATGACTGGCTGATTTATAATGTACGACGGAGGATTAGGGCCACATTGAAGAATAAAAAATAAATCTGAAATTTTGAGAATAAAGTCATAAGTTTATGAGAAGAAAACCTGGGCCTCTTTTGTGGAGGAGGAAATTACTTTTTTCTCGTAAAGCTATGACTTCATTCTCGTAATATTCCGACTTTTTTCTCATAAAGTTATGACTTTATTCTCGTAATATTACAACTTTCTTTCTCGTAAAGTTATGACTTTATTCTCGTAATATTACGACTTTTTTTTCTCGTAAAGTTGACTTTATTCTCGTAATATTATGACTTTTTTCTTGTAAAGTTATGACGATATTCTCGCAATATTAAAAACAATTTCCTTGTAAAGCTATGACTTTATTCTCGTACTATTACAACTTTCTTTCTCGTAAAGTTATGACGTTATTCTCGTAATATTACGACTTTTTTTCTCGTAAAGTTATGACTTTATTCTCGTAATATTACGACTTTTTTCTTGTAAAGTTATGACGTTATTCTCGTAATATTACGACTTTTTTTCTTGTAAAGTTATGACGATATTCTCGCAATATTAAAAACAATTTCCTCGTAAAGCTATGACTTTATTCTCGTACTATTACAACTTTCTTTCTCGTAAAGTTATGACGTTATTCTCATGAAATTAAGACTTTTTTCTCATATTATTATGACTTTATCCTCAAAATCTCAGATTTTTTTTACTCGATGTGCCCCTAATAGATGTAATAACGTTTAAGTCATCCTTTTTAAACATAAATAAATACTAATATAATTAATATATTTCCTGCGCTGACTAACCAGACAGTTAAACCTCAGACAGTTGGATGATCGGTGCGTCTTGGGTTTGACCCGGTTCTGAGCTGTTCTTGTGTTCTGGCCAGCAGAGATGGACCCGCTAATGATCAGCGGGCTGGATAACCAGAGTGACACCGCGTGGTTGGACGGCGACCTCGTCGCCCCACCGCCAGGCCTGCCCCCCCCGCTGACGTCTGCAGGTATACGCTCTCTAATTGGCCCGCAGGGCACAGGTGTAACACGGAGAGCTAAAGCTGGAGGATTTAAAGATAGAAAGGTCTTCTACATGTCACCTCTCTCCTGTATACGTAGTCCGTGCTGTAACAGATGCAGGCGTCATGTCTGGGGAAAGAGATATACGACTCTACCGCATCAGAATGTATTAATCTGCATCAAAATTATGATCACTGATTTGTATTCAGGCATTCATATAGGATGAATCCTACTGACTTTGGTTCCTCTAGCGCCAACATGAGGTTGACATTTTTCACTTTTAGTGAATTATTTCTCAAACTATTAAACTAGGGCTGTCTAAGTTAACGCAAATTTGCATTAACTAAATTATGACTTTATACTCCTAATATTACGATTTTCTTTCTTATAAAGTTATGACTTTATTCTCGTAATATAACAACATTGTTTTTCTTGAAATAGTATGACGTTTTGAGCATACTAATTTTAGTATTCATCTCAAATCACAGCTGCTCCCGAGTGAGAGTGAAGTGAAAGTATGCAGAGTAGTACTGAAATCCATCCGTGTGTGTAAAATGTGATTTTTGTCATTCCAGAGGAGGTTGAGGAAGGTGAAGGTGAAGTTGAAGCCGAGGAGGTAGAAGAGGAGGAAACAACGAGTTTCACCTCTAAAGGTAAAACAGTTTTCTCGTTTCCGTCCGTACGTACTTCCTGCGATTCCTCCTGCAAGTACTTTTCTGGCAAACGTGTGTCTTTCCAAGCTGCTCATAATTACATTTGGCTCGAGCTGACCGTCCCGCAGCTTCCAAAACACCAGAAATAATCATTTCCCCGCTGCTCGCACTCCTGCTGCTCGATGACTCACTTGGCTCAGACGTTTCCTGTCGCCGCTTTTTACAGATTTGAACGAGGCAGTGGCAGCAGAGGAAGCACTCGAGCGGGAAGAGATAAATACGGATCAGACGACCCACGATCCTCCAGCAGTCAGCCGCGGTGAGCAAATAATACAGTCTGTCTTCCTCTCGATCGGTAACAGTCCTCGTTTTTTATATAAAAGAGCAGTTGGCAATGTTTTTTTTATTTATTTCCATGACGTGATTCCTTTAACTGAGCAGTGATTCACCCGATGTCTAATTCATAAAACAAAGTTATCAGGAAGTGATGCATTTTATCTGCTTTGTTTGGAATTAACAGAAAAAAAGGAAGTAAGATTGACTGAATTTCAGTCACTCCGGTATTGCAGGACTTTCAGGAAAATACATTTAAAATAAGTATTTTAGGGCTGCAACTAATGATTATTTTCATTGTGCATTAATCTGATTATTTTCTTGATTAATCAATAATAGATGTTTGGTCTATAAAATGTCAGTCAGTGTTTCCCAAAGCCCAAGATGACGTCCTCAAATGTCTCAAAGATATTTAGTTTACTGTCATAACCAGAAAATATTCACATTTAAGAAGCTGGTAAAACAATAACTCAAACCGATTAATCAATGATCAAAATAGTTTGCGATCGATTAATCGTTGAGGCTCTTAACTATTTTTAACTTTATTCTCGTAATATTACGACTTTTTTCTCGTAAAGTTATGACTTTATTCTCGTAATATTACAACTTCTTTTTTTCTTGAAATAGTAAGACTTTTTCAGCATGTTAATGTTAGTATTCATCTCAAATCACAGCTGTCCCCGAGTAAAGGGTGAAGTGAAAGTATGCAGAGTAGTATTGAAATCCACCGTGTGTGTTAAATGTGATTTTTGTTTGTCATTTCAGAGGAGTTTGAGGAGGGTGAAGGTGGAGCAGCTGAAGGTGGAGCAGGTGAAGGTGGAGCAGCTGAAGGTGGAGCAGGTGAAGGTGGAGCAGCTGAAGGTGGGTACCCATAGAACCCATTTACATTCACATATCTGGAGGTCAGAGGTCACGGGACATGATATTAATTTTATAAGATGTCTCTTCAGGTTCAGTCATCGTCACAACTCCATCGCTGACATCAGCAAAACCACAAATCAGTCCGTCTGAGAAAATAAAGTCATCTGAAGAAGAGGAAGAAGAGGATGATGATGATGATGATGATGATGATGATGATGATGATGATGATGATGATGATGGTGATGATGGTGATGAAGGGGAGCAGGAAGCCTCAGATGAACATGGTGAGTTTAACTAAAGAAACGTCCTGGGTGGTGAATATGACATGACATAATAATTTATTAAAGCACATGAGTGCAGGTTATTCCTCCCCTGCCTAAACCTTTTTACCGGCCTCTATTTGTTTGTGTTGTACTATTATCTGAGACATTACAGATTTTACATTGTGTATAAACACTATTAAGCTTAAAACAATAGTGTTAAAAACGGTTGAGAATCTAACTCATTGTTATTGTTGTTGTTCTTCTTCAGTCAGAGACATGCTCACGACTGTGTTAACAACCACTACCGCCAAAACAACAACAACATCACGGACTGTAACCACAGACAAGTCCAACGAGGGGAGAGGAAGCTCGACGCCGTTTACAGAGAAAACATCAGCTTCTCAAACAGGTCAGTGGAGATTTTATTTTTTTCAACATACTATACTATGACGTTTTTTTTCCGACATACTATACATTGTCGGAAAAAAACGTCATAGTATAATATGCCGGAAAAAAACAAACGTCATAGTATGCCGAAAAAACCTTCATAGTATAGTATGTCAGAAAAAAACAAAACGTCATAGTATATGATGTTGAAAAAAACCCGTCATAGTATAGTATGTCGAAAAAACATCATAGTATAGTATGTAAAAAAAAACGTCACATTATAGTATGTCGAAAAATGATGAAAAAAAGTCATAGTATAGTATATCCAAAAAAACAACAGTATAGTATGCCGAAAAAAAAGTCATAGTATAATATGTTGAAAAAAAATCGTATTATAGGGTGCCGAAAAACGTTTTTTAACCGCCTGTTTCAGCTAACATTGGTTTGTGCTCAACAGTGAGTGAATATATTTAATCTGGCAGTAAATTTAGAGAACGTCACTAACATGCTGTTAAAACTTCAACGTGTAATAATTGAATATGAGGGGAAAGATTACGGTTTAAAGAAATAAAAGATTAAGGAGGATTGCTCCCCTCGCTCTGTAATCTGTGTGTGATAACAGCCACTACCACGGGCCCAGAAACGATTACCAGGGTGACAGAAAGATCTTCGACAAGAAGCTCGCCACCAGAGAGCGACCCAGGGAGAACCGCCGCCGTCTCACCCACAACTCCTGATTCATGGGAGGAAGACTTGAGAGCGCACACACCTGTTGCTGTTCCTCTCAGTCCCCCGAGCCAAGGTGAGGCAGCTCCAGGCACACAGCAGCACTTCACTGGGAAAACATTTTGTGAATGAATTAGCATATCATTAACACATTGGGTGAGTGGAATTAATTAAATGTTTGCACCATCTTGGTAATTTGCATCTGTTGCAGAAAGTGTCAGAATCACTTTATAACATGAATGCTCCCTTGCTCTAGTTGCAGCTACCCGTGCAGATAGTTTGGGTTTTATTTGTTCAGGTATTGAGATATTTATCTCTGAGATTTCTGCATCCACGACGACACAATGGAGGTGAATGGAATTTAACTTGTGGCTCAGTTCGTGTGGTAATAAATAGGGGTGGGAACAAAAATCGATTCACCTTTGTATCGCAATTATTTTTATTTTTTTTAAGATTTTGAAATAGATTTTCTTAAAGCAAGAATCGATATATTCGCTTCATCTGAGTCTATGCAGAGGTAGAAGGAAGTCAACGCTTTTATTGTTGTAGTCTGTGTAACGTGATGTCATATCCACTCAGCAAAACAAACCGCAGCGAGACGAGACGAGTAGTAGAAAACGTTGGAGGGTCGTTGTGGATCCGACCTGCACCCTCACATGTTAAATCCAGCGTGGTAAACACTACACATCCAGTAAAGGATGGAAACACTTTGGGTTTCACACATTGACAGGAAAAGCAGAGCTAGACATCACGGCTAAAGCTGCATGCTAACTTCTAAAAAAAGCCAAATTATGTCTGAAAATAATTCCAGAAAATGTCTGAAATATGTTCAAACAAAAGACCGAAATAAGTCTGAAAAAGGCCGATATATGTCTGAATAAAAGTCTGAAAAATGTCCCAAAAAAGGCAGAAAAATGTCTCCAAAATATCGGAACAAAAAATGTGAAAAAGTTAACAGGAAACGTTATCTTATCGCGGCAACGTGCGGTCGAGCCGGCCGTCGCTCTCATCTCCGTGGTCAAATGGGCCGACGCTACGACTGTAGAGCACCCAGATACTGACATTTGTGTTCTCTGCATTGAAACGGCCCCGATGGAGCTGACCATGGATGGATGAAGAGAACGGAGCTGACGGGAGAGCTAGAGACCACCTTGGAGAAGTTAGAGGAAGTAGTAACTATGTCTGGTTTTCAAAATAAGATGTTAACAAAGGGAACTGTATATACAAAATACATCTATGGAAATGAGATTGATTGGATTATATTCACCAGATTTATAAAACATTACATGTTCCTTTTAAATTAAAAAGAAAATACCACTAATCTGTGAGGGAAATGTCTTTATTCTTTGATTTTTGGGTTTCTGGATAATAAATAATTCCTGACAATGATCCTGATATATTTGACTTCAGGACATCTCTCATGCTGAAAATCAAACATTTTTACTGGATTCATTTAGATATTTAGATAAGTAAAAGTCTCTAGAAGTGTATGATTCAACTTCTCCCCCATGGTCTAGTGTTAAAGAAGTTAACAAAAATCACAATAAATCATAATATCGAATCGGCATCCAAGTATCGTGATAGTATCGAAGCGGGATATAGGTGTATCGTGTATTTCTATTCACTACTGTTACTGTGAATAATGTCTACTGCAGGAGAGGCCACTCAACAACCCACAACCTCATCATCCACTTCAATGAGAAGCGTCTCTCGGACAACACGAGGAAGCCGAGTCACCTCCGTCAAACCGAGACCAGAGACCAACGCCTCCACCCGAACCACGACGGTAACCTTGCAGGTGACGGCTGACTCTGAATCTGAGGAGGAGCGGCAGGAGAAGTCGGAAACAGCAGAAGAAGCCCCGTGTGAGGAGGAAGAGCTGGCAGCAAGCTCGCAGGAGAAAGACACAGATGGTAGAGTTTGTATTTAAAATATATAAATATACAAGCTGTGTTCTTTTCCTACCTTCTCTTTTCTTTTCTTCTATTTCCCCATCAAGGAGCCGTCTGCCTCTCCCCAGCTGGCCCTCTTCGCTCTTCACTGACTTGCCAGGTTAAATGAAATCTAAATTAAAAACGAATAAATTAAACAGGTTTCTCTCACGGGTTCAATAAAGTTAATTATATTTAAAAAGGAGGTATAGAAGTTAAATTAAAGGAATCTATGAGCTCTAATGACAGCCAGAAGAAACAGCAGCCTATAATGGGACATTAACAATAAGAGGAAACGGGATGATTAGAGCAGAAACACACCGAGTGCTGGAAAAGTCAAGTCGATTGGATGTTTTCTTTCGTGGCTTGAGGCGTTTTCGTTTTGTTTTTGTAGGTTCAACGTGGTTTGGCACTAGTTTTTCACTCATAGCCAATGAGTGAGGAGGTTTTAAATGTCCTTCGACACAGAGTTCAACATATCCAGGGTCTCTTCTTGGGCCGGGACGATTCACTACACCTGGGTGCCGATTCGATATTATGATTTATTGTGATTTTTGTTAACTTCTTTAACACTAGACCATGGGGAAAAGTTGAATCATGCACTTCTAGGGACTTTTACTTTGTAAAATCTCTAAATGAATCCAGTAAAAATGTTTGATTTTCAGCATGTATGTAGTCAGAGATGTCCTGAAGTCAAATATATCAGTCATTGTCAGGAATTATTTATTATCCAGCAACCCAAAAATCAAAGAATAAAGACATTTCCCTCACAGATTAGTGGTATTTTCTTTTTAATTTATAAGGGACATGTAATGTTTTATACTTCTGGTGAATATAATCCATCAATCTTATTTCCATAGATGTATTTTGTATACACAGTTCCCTTTGTTAACACCTTATTTTGAAAACCAGACGTAGTTACTACTTCCTCTAACTTCTCCAAGGTGGTCTCTAGCTCTCCCGTCAGCTCCGTTCTCTTTATCCATCCATGGTCAGCTCCATCGGGGCCGTTTCAATGCAGAGAACATAAATGTCAGTATCTGGGTGTTCTACAGTCGTAACGTCGGCCCATTTGACCACGGAGACGAGAGCGACGGCCAGCAGCTTAACCGCCACGTTACCGCGATACGATAACGTTTCCATAGATGTATTTTGTATAAACAGTTCCCTTTGTTATTTACATCTTATTTTGAAAACCAGACGTAGTCCCACTTGTATACTTCCGCTAACTTCTCCAAGGTCGGCTCCAACAGTTTGGAGGTATGTACTGACCTTCATCAGACCCAGCTGTGTTTCGCTGCGTGCTCCCAGCAGCTGGGGTTAGCGCTTGGTTTGGGTTCAGGTCAGGAAACATATCTTTGGAGACAAACATTTGGCATCAGCCATCCATCTAACTCCTGAAAGACAGCAAACAAGCAAATGCTACGATCAGGTATCGGTGACAATGAGCCGACATGGCATGGTCTCTTACCTCAGGAACAAAAAGGAATATCCCAACTGTTCAAAAAAAGTCCACAAGAGATCCCTGAAACACTTTGTGATTACACAGTGGACCTATTTCACGCTTCACTTTAACATCACTCATGAACAAATCAGAGATATTTCTACTCCTTTAACTTGAGGCATGAGCGCGTCCTCAAACTGAAGGGACACTCCACCTTTTTCTAAAGTGCCTCTTCAGGTTTCAGCACCCGACAGTCTGTCCTCAGACCTCAGGGTGCCGACTCTCATCTTCACGGTGGGCTGCAAACCCTCCCTGTGAGCACCGGAGGTGACTGATCCAACAGAAACGGCATCACTTGTAAAAAAGCAGAGCTGACTCGTGGGAGCTGTAACCTCATGAGGCCACGAGGCTTTGACAAGCACACCTCCAGTAGGACACATCTCTTTACCGTCAGCTAACAGCATCTAGTTCCTGCAGATGTACAGTATTAAGGTCCTGCTGTGCTGTATGCATCAGTTAAAATACCACATATCTCCTTTAAATTGATATTTTCTTGCACCCCTAGTGGGCGAGAGGCCAAAACGTAGAGGAAAATCGTTTTTAAACATATCTGTATGCTTGTAGACAGGTCGAGCATGTCGTCTGCAGCGGGCCTCTACAGGCATTGACCGTAGTTCACTTTTGCTGATGAATGCTACAACCGAACTCTTCTTCACTTCCGTGGAGTCTACGAGCAAGAACAGGGGCTCCGAATCAGCACGCCAAACAGCCACCACCCCAACGACGCTGCAAGCAGCACTTCCTGGCTGCACACAATCGGGCACTGACCTAGTTTTCCTAAATGTACCGTTTGTCTGTTGGCAGACTGGGATGTGGCTCAGAAGAGGACGGTGCCGTTCTTTGCCTGGTCCCTGCTGGAGTCCGTTGGGTTGACTGACATTCAACTTCAGCCAGACAACAAAGGTAAAACAGTACAACTCCATTTCTTTCTGCTACATGTCACTAATGGAATCAAGGTTTCTCTTAAATCTCTCTAAAAATCTCTTTGGCAGTAGTTTAAAAACGTACTAACATGCGTTTCCTCCTGCAATCTCCAAAGAATGCAGTCGCTCCTTCACCCTGTACGGCAGCGACGGGCGAGCCAGACGGGAGATGCCAGCTCTGGGTGAGATGCTCCACTGCCTGACGGGCCGATGTCCACACGAGTACGAGATGTACGGCTGCTACTGCGGACAGGAGGGCGGCGGTCACCCTCAGGACCAGCTGGACAGGTCAGCGGCTGCAGGATGAGGAGTGATGACACTTATTATAGCTGATGCATGGTCTATGTAGGCAACAACAAAAACAAGAAAAGAATGTGATGAAAAGATGTACAGATATGAACTAAGAAGACATTTTCTCTCCTTGAGGTCCAATGGCTCATAAAAACACCACCAGTGGACAAAAACTCCACTGGGTAGCTTTAATACTAAGCTGATTTGTCAGATGAAGTTAAGAAGGTACCTAATCGATGTTGATCGTTCTTTATCAGGTGTTGCTTCTTCCATCACTGCTGCCTGAAGCAGATCAGCTCCATGGGCTGCAGGTCAGACAGGAAGCTCAATGCTCAGATCTCCTGCGAGGACGGGAAACCACGATGTGAGTACAGCAGGTCTGCTGGGAGCACAGTTACATTAATGTTTGTTACACCGCAGGAGCACAGTTACATTAATGTTTGTTACACCGCAGGAGCACAGTTACATTAATGTTTGTTACACCGCAGGAGCACAGTAACATTAATGTTTGTTACTCTGCAGGAGCACAGTAACATTAATGTTTGTTACACTGCAGGAGCACAGTAACATTAATGTTTGTTACTCTGCAGGAGCACAGTAACATTAATGTTTGTTACACTGCAGGAGCACAGTTACATTAATGTTTGTTACACTGCAGGAGCACAGTTACATTAATGTTTGTTACACCGCAGGAGCACAGTTACATTAATGTTTGTTACACCGCAGGAGCACAGTAACATTAATGTTTGTTACTCTGCAGGAGCACAGTAACATTAATGTTTGTTACTCTGCAGGAGCACAGTAACATTAATGTTTGTTACACCGCAGGAGCACAGTAACATTAATGTTTGTTACACTGCAGGAGCACAGTTACATTAATGTTTGTTACACCGCAGGAGCACAGTAACATTAATGTTTGTTACTCTGCAGGAGCACAGTAACATTAATGTTTGTTACACCGCAGGAGCACAGTTACATTAATGTTTGTTACACCGCAGGAGCACAGTTACATTAATGTTTGTTACACCGCAGGAGCACAGCAACATTAATGTTTGTTACACCGCAGGAGCAGTTACGTTAATGTTTGTTACACCGCAGGAGCACAGTTACATTAATGTTTGTTACACCACAGGAGCACAGTTACATTAATGTTTGTTACACCGCAGGAGCACAGCAACATTAATGTTTGTTACACCGCAGGAGCACAGTAACATTAATGTTTGTTACACCGCAGGAGCACAGCAACATTAATGTTTGTTACACCGCAGGAGCAGTTACGTTAATGTTTGTTACACCGCAGGAGCACAGTTACATTAATGTTTGTTACACCGCAGGAGCACAGTTACATTAATGTTTGTTACACCGCAGGAGCACAGCAACATTAATGTTTGTTACACCGCAGGAGCAGTTACGTTAATGTTTGTTACACCGCAGGAGCACAGTTACATTAATGTTTGTTACACCACAGGAGCACAGTTACATTAATGTTTGTTACACCACAGGAGCACAGTTACATTAATGTTTGTTACACCGCAGGAGCACAGTTACATTAATGTTTGTTACACTACTGCCACAGCTGAGTGTTGAAGCTAATATGGAAAAGCTTTGAGTTACAGTTCCTCTTGTGGCCTGTAGGATGTAGATGGTTAACACTAGATTTTAGACACTTAAAAATGTATTTTCCTGTTTTTAACCTGAGTCATAGTGTTATGAAGATATGAAGGATTTCATACAGCTCTGTTTAGAATATGTTTACTTAGTTGACACATGGCTGCCACATCCAGATTTACTTCAACTAACATCACAGGGCTCACATCACTTCACTATATCAAAACAGTCTTGCTTTTCTATGGGAGACTACCTGACCTTCAAATTTCTTCCACGTCTTTAAGGTCAAACATTGTAGGTTAAAAAAATTAAAAATTTAAATAAATAAATAAATAAATAAATAAATATGGAGCCGGGGGAAGGGGGTAATATTCGGAGAAAAAACTTTAGGAGAAAAAAAACTTGGGTATTCTGAGACTTAAGTAGTAAATTTACAAGAAAAAATACTCAAATATTTTCTGAGATTATAAAGCCATAAATCCGCAAAGAAAGAAAAAAACAGATTTTAATTAAAGAGTCACAAATACGAGAAAAGGAACCACAACGTTTCACTTTGCAAGGTTGGATAAACCTCCTCACACTACAGACATCATCGTTAGACACAGCTTTAATGTGAGCCGTCGGGTGCAAAATATATTAATTATATTAGTATTTATTTATGTTAAAAAAATAACATGAAAGAAAACAAGTATCTGTATCTTCTTTGTGGTTCCTTGACCAAAAAAAAGTTTTTTTCAGTAAATTTGTGACTTTCATTTCAAAGAATATCAGATTTTTTTCTCGTACAGGTACGACTTTAATCTCAGAGTTTTTTTCTCATAATATTACCCCCCCTATTTGATTTGTTTTTATTTCACAATGGCCCTATGACATGGCCGCAATAATATGCCGTCGTACAAAGATAAACATGACTACATTTTTGAAGACGGAGTGCTCATTCTTCATCGTTAACCTCGCGTTAATCAGTCTCGTCTCCTCCTCAGGTCACGGCGTCAGCGTATGCGACAAGCTGCAGTGTGTGTGTGATAAAACGACTGCAGAGTGTATGGCAGCAGCTCGCTTTAACCACAGCCTGCCGCCGCAGCAGTGCCACGGCCCCGGACCTCCCTGTCGCCGGGCCAGCAGACCCCCCAAACCACAGCTTTCCCCTCAGTCCAGCGAGGAGAGCGAGGAGAGCGAGGAGCAGGGAGGGAACTCTGACACGATTATTATGCATGATCAGAAACCTGCCGGCACGCCAACGGATACAAACACACCGCCGCCACGCCAAGTTCAAAACAGGTGAGAAGAGAAGGAACGCAAACCATTGAGTATAAGCAGATCAGTACACACCTGATGTGTATATATATAGATATATTTATATATATGTGTAAATATATATAAATATATATATATATAAATATATATATCATATAATAAATAAACATATAATATATATATATATAGTTTTTTTTACACATTTTGACAGACTTGATTGATGTTCAGTTAAACACAAAAATACTGTCTGTCTGCAGTGATGAAAGCTCTGACCTGAAGGACGAAGAGAAGTCAAAGAATCCTCCGACTGGCAGCTCCACACATTCTCCTCTTCCTCCTCCTCCTCATCATCCATCATCATCCCACAACCACAGGCCGAGCGCAGGGCAGAGCCAAGGGCACCGTCCAGCAGGGAGACCAGGAGAGAGACCAGGAGAGACCGGGGTGAAAGAGGAGGAGGAGGAGGAAGAGGAGGAGGGAGGAGGAGAAGAGGAGGAAGAGTAGAAAGAGGAGGAGGAGAGAAACTAGAAGCGAATGTTTTGTTTAAAGATGATTGAATTTATGAAATAAACTATGAATAAAAGCAGACATTGGTGTGCTGCATCTTCCTTCAAAAGAGAACTACCAGTAATAAAGAGACATCACAGCTCGCCGGTATTGATAGAAACAGTTTATTTTAGTCTTGAACATCAATCTCAACACAGTTTACTGTTAAATAGAGGCTTAATGAAGCGCTGAGGCTCTGCTGCCACTGAAGGAAATCATTTTACTACGTATGATTGTTGGTTCCACAGATTTTCTGTCTTAAAAGTTTATCCAAATAAATGTAGAAAGACTTTAAACCGAACACATTAACGCTGGAATCATTTTGTCGGTTAATTGATAAGTCGGTGTACAGAAAATAAATTCATTTTTCAAGCAAAGATGTTTAATATTTTCCGAGGATTTGATGCTTCTCGTTTTATATATTTGAAAATGTAATATCTTTGGGTTTTAAACTGTTGGTGGGACAAAAATTAACATTTAAAGATGTCACCTCGGACTCTGGGAAGTTGGGCTGGAGATTTTTTTTTATTAATTTTTAGACATTTTATTGACTAAAAAACTTCCCAGAGACAAAATACAAACTATTGAAAATGTGTCAGACTAAACTATTTTTGCAGACTTTGTCATTTCTGATTAAACTAGGGCTGTCAGTCGATTATGTCCACAGTTAATCGCGATTAATTGCACATTCTTTATCCGTTCAAAATGTACCCTAAAGGGAGATTTGTCAGGTATTTAATCCTCTTATCAACATGGGAGTGGACAAATATGCTGCTTTATGCAAATGTATGTATATATTTATTATTGTAAATCAGTTAACAACACATAACAATGACAGATATTGTCCAGAACCCCTCACAGGTACTGCATTTAGCATAAAACAATATGCTCCAATCATAACATGGCAAACTGCAGCCCAACAGGCAACAACAGCTGTCATACTCAAAAGTTGTACTATATAGTTCAACATACTTTTGTGTGATTAATAAACAGTAGTATGAATCTTTTCGGACGCACAGAGTTGTAATTTAGAGAGCCTCCTTGCCGGTTGGAGACGTGTAACCATGGTAACCCGTGCCAACCTCACGTGACCAAAACAACGGTTTGTGAGAATCAAAGTCTGAATTAATTTAAAATGTATATTACACCTAGCAAAGTGAAATCAACGTCTGTTATGAACGTTGTTGTTACTACCGCATTGCATTGTGGGATATGTATGCCACCGTAGTGTCCATGCTGTAATATTTCACCGCAAGTAGTATGTAATGTGTGGTACTGTTGGTTTCCTACTAAGGTTTCGTGCATATCTCACATGCTGTTTTAGCGAATTAAATAGCTGGTAGTTGGTATGGAATTTCGGACGCAACCCCTACTGATTATCATAAAGTGGGCATGTCTGTAAAGGGGAGACTCGTGGGTACCCATAGAACCCATTTACATTCACATATCTGGAGGTCAGAGGTCAAGGGACCCCTTTGAAAACAACCATGCCAGTTTTTCCTCGCCAAAATTTAGCGTAAGTTTGGAGCGTTATTTAGCCTCCTTCACGACGAGCCTGTCTGACATGGTTGGTACCGATGGATCATCAGGTTTTATAGTTTCATATTATATCATTACATCATACATTTTTCATGTTCTTCACTCTAGCTTTAAAACTGAGCCGCTACAAAGATATTAGTGGCGTTAAAACAAATTTGTTAGTATTTAGTTGTTGTTTTACTAATAAGAAGTAATATTGTTTGATTTATTATTCTAAATGTTTACTTTATTTTAATGACACTTTTCTTTTGCTAGTTATTTGTTTAGTTGAACTATTTTCTTGTTTAGTATATTTAGTTTTTTGCATAATTAGTATTTTGTTTTTAAACATTTTAAACAACGATCTCTGTAAATTGAGGCCTTTTTTTTAGCAGACGTGGAACCGTTCAGAACCTGCAGCGGGAGCAGAACCTCAGAACCTGCAGCGTCATCTAGTGGTTTAAAATCATCATCAGTGTGTGTGTGTGTGTGTGTTTGAAACGAAAGCCAAGCTTTAGCTCTTTTAGCTCTAAAACTGGCACAAAAAATACAAACTGTTGCATCACAAACATCTGAAAACATCATCAGAAGCGCCGCTTTGTTCTGTTTTGTTCATTTTTAATGTAGCTGAAAAAAGTCCGTCATGAAGAGTGAAGGAAAGTTCATCACGTTGATATTCAGTTATATTTATATATATATTTTTTTGTGTGTTTCCAGCATTCTGAAGTAAGGCAGGTCAGCAGTGAAATGATTTCACCCCGTTTACAGATTGTTAAGACTCGATATATTCTGACTTCAGTCACCAGTCAGGAGGGACTTTTCACAGGTTTTTCACACAACAGTTATTTCTTGAATACAACATTTCACAAACTGAACATTTGTGTGGGGGGGGGGGAACAACACCTCTGATGATCACGTCGTACCACACACTGATCTGTGCTGATTCATTCTTGCTATAGTACCAAGTACACAGTGATCAAAAGTGCAAACAGCATATTTCATTCTGACGGTTATTTATTATTTTATTTGAATATATCTGCCGCCGCTATTCAAAATCTAAATCTTATTAAATATACTTTATCAAAAAAGAAAAGCAGAGACGACGACGTCGTTCACAGACTGATTGATTCCTGCATCCAGCCGAGACTCTAATCGAAACTTGATTTATCGGTCAGTTTTCACTAGAAGTTGCAGCTTCAGGTCCAGATTCACTCGACTAGATCTCACACCGCTCTATTAACCGTTAATTATTATTTTAAACATGTTCACCGTCCTGCAGCTTCAAACTATATTGATGATGCAACATTATTATTGTTTGTCTTATTTCTATTTGGGGGATAATACTGCTCTAAATTTTGGAAATACAGCCAAACAGTGTAGAAGAAAAGAGGTGAAACTCTGGTGCTTTTTTGACAACAGCCGCTAGATGGCGCTGCGGTAGAGCTGCCGCCATTATGGACTGCAAATGAGTCTGTGTCCGTGGAAGTATAAAGAGACGTCTGTAAATCAGAGTAGTTCCCAGTAGGAATCTTCTAATACACCCGTGGGCTGTATGCTGTCAGCCTGTACCGTGGTGGAGGTGTTAACGTCTCTGTTCCCAAACAACCGGCTATCGGCCAGTAGCTAGTAGTGCCAGTAGCTCTCTTCTACATCCATGGTCTGTGGTCTATTAGACCCTCTTCTACATCCATGGTCTGTGGTCTATTGGACCCTCTTCTACATCCATGGTCTGTGGTCTATTGGACCCTCTTCTACATCCATGATCTGTGGTCTATTGGACCCTCTTCTACATCCATGGTCTGTGGTCTATTGGACCCTCTTCTACAGCCGTGGTCTGTGGTCTATTGGACCCTCTTCTACATCCATGGTCTGTGGTCTATTGGACCCTCTTCTACGTCCATGGTCTGTGGTCTATTGGACCCTCTTCTACGTCCATGGTCTGTGGTCTACTGGACTCTATTTTGGATCGTTGACATGAAAGATTTGATTTGTGTGCTGGATGTTTCTAACTTCCATTTATGTCCATTGCTCCCTTTATGCTCCTCTGGGAAGCAGCCGGGCAAAACGTTTAATAAAATAAATAAGGAAATAGTTATAATAAATTAGTGTATATATTTATAATATTGTTATTGTTCAACACAGGACATTTCAGTAGAGACATTAAATATGAAAATGGAATAGAAATCATTTAGTTTTACTTGTTATAATTTACGTTTTACTGGCGTCCGGTAGTCGCTTTCAGTCCAAAATGGCGGAAGCATAGCTCTGCGGCTGGGCGCTGACGTTGCAATGAATGGAACGAACAACTGACTTTCACTTCTCATCAATATACGTTCTTTGCTACGGCTCCCATCATTTGAGTAAACAGCAAGTACAATGTTCCCATGGAGACAGTGAGTTATCTGTGGACCATGACCCCATGGATGTGCACACAGCTGTCACTGGATTTACATTTTAACGTCTTAAAGTCCTGTAACTGCCTTCATTAACTGTGTGCCACAGACGCTGCTGCTCCAGCGGCTGACCGTGTTGATCAGACGCTGCTGCTCCAGCGGCTGACCGTGTTGATCAGACGCTGCTGCTCCAGCGGCTGACCGTGTTGATCAGACGGCGCCTCACAGTTTGAAAACCAACGATTATTTATTGACTTTTCTATCGTGTGTCAGACGAATAGAAGAAGATCTGTCTGATTATACGACGAGCTTCACACTTTGGATTTTTTTCTATGCTTTTTAAAAACCTAAATGTCTCTATCGTAAAACGTCGGGCTTCAGATCGCAGAACGCTGCCGTTATAAACGGATTTAAATCAGAACACTGCTGCTGGTGCATCATGAATTAAAGGTGGAAGCCGTTTGAAGTGAAGTGATGGTGGTCTGTTAGAAGGTTTGTTTCTGTCTAAATCTGAAATACTGACATTTCTCGGTGAAACAGAACTAAAACTAAAAGCCGCAAGGAAATATGTAAAACTGTAAATTGTCATTGCACAAATAATCTAAGTGAATCTGGAGCTGGATCTTCTCCAGCAGAAGGATTTCACATGTAAGACTTTGCTGAAGCTGCAACTTCAAAATCGAGCTGCTAACACTAGCGCTGATTTACTCTCTATATAGTATGCAAAAATAACTGACATCATCTGACTCTAGATATAATATTCATTAATCTTTCAGCATATATTGAAATGATATAATGGATTCTACAATATAAGAAAAAAAAGAATCAAGTAACATTTTCAGAGCATTTCTCCCGCTTTGATAAGAACTGCACGATCC
The DNA here is from genome assembly GCF_015220745.1 of Sebastes umbrosus. Taxonomy (NCBI): domain Eukaryota; kingdom Metazoa; phylum Chordata; class Actinopteri; order Perciformes; family Sebastidae; genus Sebastes; species Sebastes umbrosus. The sequence continues at coordinate 32,519,703 of NC_051280.1, read as the reverse complement.
CATTGAAACCCTGAACCGTCGACTTCATTAGTAAACAACAACAACAACAACAACAACAACAACAACATCATAATAATAAAGAGCATTTTGTCTTCGGCCTGATAAATGTGATCGACAAATCTCCCAATCTCTAAAATCTCTACCAGGCAACGATTCGACGACACGCGATGCATAAAATGTACAAAAATATATATGATATATACTGCTATAATGACACATTCATAAAAGGAAGTGATCACGTATCATCCAGCCACATCCAACCAAACTAAAATCAGAGACGTGTTCGCACTCCGCTGGCTCGTTTTTCATCAGTTTGAAGAAACATTTCAGGATGCAGTCGATGAAATAACACGTTTAGATGGATCTATATTCCCGGCGCCCCCTTCAGGGGTCGGCGACGTGATATTAAGATATCATGCAGTTAGTTCGTATAATGAATGTTTTTTAGTTTTTTTGTTAGTAGAGCTAAATTATACCATGATATTAAATCATTTAAAGCTAGATAAAATCACTTTAATGCATCAGGAGGATATTGTTTTTATACAGACTTATATTTCTTTTCTTTCAAAAGTGTACAAACTCGACAAGTAAACTATCTTTTTAGCGAGTACTCACGTTGGCTGGTTTATTCCAAACATCAACAGCCATTTTTGGAGTTAAAGGTCCCATATCGTGCTCATTTTCAGGTTCATACTTGTATTCTGTGTTTCTACTAGAACATGTTTACATGCTGTAATGTTAAAAAGAACCTTTATTTTCCTCATACTGTCTGCCTGAATATACCTGTATTCACCCTCTGTCTGAAACGCTCCGTTTTAGTGCTTTTCAATGGAATTGCAACGGAATTGCGTTGCTAGGCAACAGCTTGGGCCCACGTTTACTTCCTGTCAGCTGATGTTATTCACATTCACTGCAACAGGAAATAAACTGGGACACATTTAGAATGTTTACGTTTAAAACCGTGTAATGGTCTAAATATTGTGGATTTGTGACATCACAAATGGACAGAAATCCTGACGGCTTGTTTCTAAAGCTCAGTTTCAGAATGGGTGCCGTGTGTATTTCTCCGTACATTGAGCGTTTTGATAGTATAACAGTATTTATATAGAACTTAAACCTGCTTTATAATATAAAAGCAATGACTTTTACAATATGGGACCTTTAAACCTGAAATTAAGCTGCAATCTGGATAACAATATCTGATCACGGGAATTCACATTCACCCCCATGTTGTAACCTAGCAACGACACGATTGGCTTTCACTTCTTGGCAATATACAGTACGTTCTTTGGCGAGCCTCTGCCACCTACAGTTACCCATAACACCCTTCTTTGCACAGATGTTTATGTGCATCTTCACAAAAGCCCAGACTGCTGGTTAAACTCCATCCGCTGGTGATCGAAAGCTCCAGAAAAGCTGCTAAATGAACTTTGAGATTGATTTCTGTAGCTTTAAGTGGACAACAAGAGCCGGTGGAGAAGCTTGTTTACACTAATGCTACCTCCATGCTAATGCTAAACCCCCCGGCTGATCACATGACCCTCAGGGTGCTTTCACATTAGGGACCCGGGCCTGGATCCGAGTACACTCAGTCCCCAAAGTCCAGTTCGTTTGATTCGTGTGAACGCTCCGTACCGTACACGGGCAACGGTTCGTCCATCCGTACTCGAGTCCACTTGAAAAGGAGGTCTGGAGTACGGATCATGTGGACTCGGGTACGGTTCGCATCAGGTGTGAAAGCCGACCGTAACCGAATCACGGAAGTGGACCGCTATGTAACGCGAGTGACGTTAGCAGTCAGCGAGTAGTTGTGAAAGGGGCGGGCTTTTTTCAACGCCGCCGGTCTCCTCCGATCATCTGTATCTGCCCGCAGAATGCGCCGATCTCATCCTCTGAACTGTACGAGTAACGACGACAGTTTAGGTGAGTTTTATTTAGTTTCTGTTCAGTCTGAATGTAGTGATTTAAGATGCTCCGCCACTAGAACAGCTGATCTCAATATAAACAAAAATACACGTGGGCGATGACGCAAGCGTACTCGGATACGGAACCACTTTACTAATGTGAAAGCTGAGTGGAGAGGGGGGGGGGTATTGTACCTGATGTGAAAATGCCCTCAGCTTGTATGCTGTTTCGGTCCCAAAGCGATGTTGCTGTACGGACTCTATTCATTTCCTTTTAAAAACTGTACAGATGTCATTTCCACCGGCTGAGATCGGATCCCAACGTGAGCCCGACCGTCTCCACATGCTGCATTAACCTGCATCTTTTACTGATCCAGAGGCAGATTGTATGTGAGTCAGGTGGAAATGGAGGTCAGAAGCTGCTTCGCCATCAGTCTGGCTTCTGAGGTGATAAACTACCAAAGTTGTATCATGTATCAGTCTCATGTTGGTGATTTCAAACGAAACTCGACAACCTTTAACGTACCGGAACCATCTGAAACGTACAAAACAAACTGCCTCAACAACCTCTTCCTCGTCTTCTCTTTCATTCACTTTCACAGCTTATTTCTTCTTCGTCGTTCACCGTCTAATTCTGTACAACTATAAACAGAGAAAAGGTACAAGCGGAACAAGCCGGACCGGACTACTTCACAAACTAGATATAGTTTAGTCTTCTGAGGAAACACGTAAGCCGGTCATTGTTGTGAAATAAACCCTGACAGGATGCATCGCCCCGCTGTACATTATCTGCTTATTACACAGCTACCTACTTTAGAAATCAATAATTTGACACAAAAACGGTCCTCCCGAGTTCGACATCAGAACTACGCCCATAGCAACGGTCTGTTATACATAGCAACGGTCTGCTATACATAGCAACGGTCCGCTATACATAGCAACGGTCCGCTATACATAGCAACGGTTCGCTATACATAGCAACGGTCTGTTATAAAGAAATAACAGTCCGTAGAACGTCGTGATCAACCAATCAGAATGGAGTGTAATAACCCAGCCCAGTCGTATGGCAGTTCGTGAAATGGTTACGAAATTTAATATATTGATTCTTGTATATGAATTTAAATTTTTTTTCGTGATGGTCAGCGCGTATGCACGTATTCAGTCCACCTAATTGTGAACCAGGAAGTATAACAGGACCGTAGAACGCCGTGATTGACCAATCAGAATCGAGTATTCAGCCAAAGCCGTGTAATAATCATAAACAAACCTGCCAGCCAAAGGACACACTGACCTTCAGCCTGGAGTAAAGCAGCAGCAGTAGCAGCAGCGGCGGCGGCGGCGATCTGCTCTGCACCAGCTGCTCAGACCAAACGATGGCAGCAGGTATCTGCCTCCAACTTGGAGGGATTTTTTTCTTCCTACACTGAGCTCAGATCAGAGGAAAACCCCGATAACCATCTGTTATTACAGATCACAGCTGCAGCAGCTCCACCAGATATGAAGGATCTCATTCCAAAGAAAACGCCTCCTGTACCCCCCCCTCCCATCAACCCCCCTTTTTCTGGAAGCAGAACATGGCCTTGTGGTAACTGTTGAAAAAAGCCCAGCTGGTTAAATCCTCCTCAGCGCTTTGTATCCGAGCGGCTGAAGGCGGATTCAGTGGGGAGGTTAACTTTGATGAGCTGCTGCTGCTGGTCTCTTATTTTGGACTGAACCTCCCCACATGGCGGCTCGCGGGACGCCGACTCTGATAAACATTTTTGAGATTCATGGAGCAGGAGAGGAACGACTTCTGTCTTTGTTGTGTTTGTTTAGAAGCTGCAGGTCGAACTGGAGGTGCTCAGAACAGAGTCATCGTGACGGACAAAATGTGATTCCTACAGTTGATGTCGCTGCTGGAATCCAGGAGCATTATGAATCCATTTTTAGCTTGTAACTTTACATATTTCTTGTTCTTTCTTGACTAAGCAGATTGGCCCGATTTGCTCGTATAATCACACGTACAAAAACGGCCAAAAACGGCCTTTGAGTCGTGAGGGGATGCAACTGCAAACGCCTCTACTTCTCTGATGTGGGCTTGGTGTGTCTGGACCTTTAGACCTCTGAATCGCTGTTCACGTCTCTGGGAGGTTTTTCTTTCTGCTATTTTGTAGACCTAACCAACCAACCTTCCAACCAGAGCTTTCTTTCTTTGTTGGGTTAAGTATGGGGACGCCATCGCACCGCTTCACTGCAGCTTTCCAACATTTCAGTCTGAGTATTTGACATTTTTTTCAAGAGCTCTGGAATGCAACACATCTGGAGCAAAACGCAAAGAAATCACCAACCATGAGCCATTTCTACTGAACAAAACTCTCTGTGGCTCGTCTTTTTAAGAGTCTCGATCAAGCAGTTCACGATTAGATAATAAGTATTGCTTTCAATTCATTCCCCCACATGACACACACAGCTGGTTGTTATCTTTAGATAAGACTGGACAGGTTGTAACGGCCGTGCAGCAGCGAGTCTAAAACCTACTTGACAGCTAATGTTATCGTACGTTTCTCTACCTATCTGGGACTGCACGGACGCCTACACAAGAACTGGTTTAAGAGGCAGAAGAAGCTCTGCTCTGAAGAAGAAGCATCACACCTAAAATCAGACTCAAGTTTTAAACCCCGAAGCGGGAGTTTAATTTTATGTACAAGGTGTGAAGCTTTGGCTCGACCAGAGGCATGCTGGGAAGCAACATCAGATTCAGACGCTGAAGCCTCAGAGAGGAAGCCGTTTCATTTGTGTTTGTTCTTCTCAAACGTTTAGTTTAGTTTCAGCCAACAAAGTGCAGCAAATCAGTTGGTTTAGAGCTGCTGGAGATAATCTGCTTTAAGTTTAGTTAAGGATCCAAGTATTTAAATAATCAATGCACATGTTTGGATTCAGAAGTACCGTTTACAGAAGACTCAACTCGTCTTTATATCAAACTGATTACGTCTGTTTTGCTGCATTTTGCGTGAAACCTTTATGCTGGTTGTGAATAGAAACTGGAAACCGGAGTACAGATTGTGATTGTGTCCTTCTTTCTTTTTGCATTTCAGCTATTTTTTTGTGAATGTGTGTGAGTGTGTGTGTGTGTGTGTGTGTGTGTGTGTGTGTGTGTGTGTGTGTGGTCAGTAGACACACAGGTCTGGGAACTTCATCTCGTAGACGGGGACGGACTGGTGCTGAGTGTGTCCCGATGAGATGGAAACCACTCCGGACGGGCTGGGTGGAGGCCTGGGGAGGAAGGGAGGAAGGAAGGAAGGAAGCGGGATGACCAGGAGGAGGAGGGTGGTGGTGAGAGAGGGGCAAGATGTTAAATTGGGATTTCCATATCGCCAATTAGATGGAGAAACTAGTCCTAGACCCAGAGTCAGCAAGCTTTACTAGCAAAAGAGACATTTTAGGCAAAAAAAAAAAAAAAGAAATCTGTCTGGAGCCGCAAAACATGTGATCATTGAGATGAAGGTAACACAGTTTATAGTCTAAGTATATAGTATATAAGTCTGATGCAGTGAGGGCCAAAGAGACAATGTACTACGGAGTATTAGGGCCACATTGAGGGAAAAAACATCTGAGATTTACAGAATAATGTCATAATATAATGAGAATAAAGTCAGAACTTTACGAGGTACTCCGAGGACATCCGATCCTATGAAACAAAGCGATTTCAAAGTATAAGAAAAGAGGACTTACCTAATTGTAAGTTCAAAGATCTGCGCCAGCCGGTCGTGCAACATGTTCGCCTGCAGAAATACAACGTTCAGAGTGAGCGAGAGTTTACAGACTCCGTCTTTTTATCATCCTCACTGTGTTTTTTCTCTTTGTGTTTTACCTTGGATTCGCAGTGAGCAGCGATCTCCTCAAACGGAGCTTTCTGGAACTTCTCCATCACCTGACGCCTCTTCTCCCTCTCCTGCTCCTCCAGACCCGTCGTATCTATAATAATAATTATAAGTCAGGTCATCATTACGCTTCAATCCCGATTACTTTATTACTTTATGATGACGACAACACTGTGTGACACTAAGATATAATGAACTTCTGTTGAGCAGAACAGTAAAAACTAGACCTGGCAAAGTTAACACGATAATACCGCAAATTCAATTCAACGCCACTAATTTCTTTAACGCATTAACGCAATTTAAAGCTAGAGAGAAGATACTGGTATCATATGAAACTAAAAAAAACCTGATGAATCCATCAATACCAACCATGTCATACTAGCTGGTAGTGAAGGAGGTTAAATAACGCTCCAAACTTACACTAAAATTTTGGTGAGGAAAAACTGTTGTGGCCATTTTCAATAGGGGTCCCTTGACCTCTGATTGTGATTATCATAAAGTGGGCATGTCTGTAAAGGGGAGACTCGTGGGTACCCATAGAACCCATTTACATTCACTGATCTGGAGGTCAGAAGTCAAGGGACCCCTTTGAAAATGGACATGACAGTTTTTCCTCGCCAAAATTTTAGTGTAAGTTTGGAGTTTGTAGTAGTATGACATGGTTGGTACCGATGGATTCATCAGGTTTTCTAGTTTCATATGATACCAGTATCTTCACTCTAGCTTTAAAACTGAGCCCGCTGCAACCTAAAAATCACAAGTAGCGTTAATGCGTTGTTATCATGTTAACTTTGACAGCCCTAAACTATATATATACATTTGCATAAAGCAGCATATTTGCCCACTCCCATGTTGATAAGAGTATTAAATACTTGACAAATCTCCCTTTAAGGTACATTTTGAACAGATACAAAATGTGTGATTAATTTGCGATTACATATCTGAATCGATTGAATTAAAAATATGATGTTAAATGTAATAAAGAGGCCACATGTGAGCTGTCAGCCGCGTCGTGACAGTCAGTAAATCTTTCATAATTCACGGAGCATTTCTGTCTACTTCTACGTCAGAGGAGCTCCGGCCCTGAAGGATGACGGAGCTCTGGGCGAAAAGCTGATGAAATAACTGATTTGTATTCAGGGAGACACTTTCAGCGAGTCCACAGAAAGGCGACGGGGTTAGAGGCTTTAAATAAAAAACGTCTCATGAACGTGGTGAACTCACCGATGGCCTTCTTCAGGGTCTCAAACGTGATCTCCTCCGCTAGCTGGGACTGCAGAGGACATAAAAACAGAGGAAGAGGGATCAAACAAAGAGCCTCGGTCGCTGCACGGAGAGATGGAGCTCTTCTTCTTTCTACTATCTTTGTCTTAGTTATGTAGATTTGTTCTAACTGGTTATGAAAACACTTGCAGATATAAGTCTGTTGGAGTAAACAACGAAGACTACAGTGGTGTTGTTATCATTGTTTTTGAGTGGAAGTTCTTCTTTTGCATTTTAAGAAATATAGTTACAGAGCTGTAGCTGTAGGTCGGGGTTTCTTTCACAATGACCTGTACATCATCCCTTACATAACCCATTGGTACATACTAGATAGAATATCTCTATATTGGGTTTTATAAGTCTTGTGTGAAGGTTAGAGCTTCCTCACCTCCTTATGTACCTCACTAGGGATGCATCGATTGCTAAATTATGGGCCGATACCGATACCGATGTTTAAAATATTATTATATTATATTACAATTATATACCGATACCTTGTCTGGAAGGTTGTTGGACACGATGTCCACTTGAAGGGAGATTGTGTCCACGAAACTCTTCCTCCTGGTCAGTCGATCTTCATCTGCAGGACGAGACACAGATTAACACGTCAGCTTCAGATCCTGGTGTAGTGTGAACCGGGTATAACGTTCTATTTTGACGTTGTATTTCAATGCAACAAAAGGAACAAAATGCATCGGATCCTGCAGAGCGATAAACATCTCAGGTGCGTCGTCCTGCTGCAGGAGGACCTGTTTTAATCTGTATTCACCCACAATGCACCGGTGAAAATGAAAGACACAGAAGTACGGCTACTTTTCTTAACAACGCAGCGTCAAGAACTAATGTCAGAATATAGTGACATATAATATCTGCTCCAATCTGCAGCTTTAACTCGTCACCGTTCTGTCTGCACAGACTGTCCGGTATGATTGAGTCTTTCAGGCTCTCATTAATCCAACAATGAAGCAGCCGTTTCTACAAAACAAGCTCAGACAGAAGCTGAAGCTCAACACAATATAAAAATGACTCTCTACACCTACAGCACTGAGCACAAACTACTCCACTCTTCAGAGTCTACATACTGTAGGTCTATAGACATGTACTCACCGTGATGTTTCCAGATGCAACGCAAAGCAAAATAGTTGTACAGATGTTGAAACCGTTCTATTTGTGTAGATTTTAGGAGTATGATGCAACAGCTACACACAACAGCTATCACTGGAAACAACAAGAAAGGATCTATCTCTAGTTGGCCAGTCATCGAAGGGTGAATGTTTCCTGCCTTTGGATTCTGTGTAGCTCAATAGAGCGCTGCAGGAATGAGTCCTAAAACCCGGAGATGAGTTAACACTTCCTGTTCCCTCGTCTGGAAGTCAATGGGTTATTTGAATGGGTTTTAGATGCTTAAAATAAGGTCTTTGAAGAGATTTTAACGTTTTGTACTACGACAAAAAATAAGTTTTGAAGCTTTTTACGTGTCTTAAAAAAAGGCAATTTTCTAACAAGTGGCTAAATAAGACAACTAAACTTCGTCACGCCGACTCGTCCTCCTTTACAGCCTTGTTGTTTATACTCGCGCTCATGTGACCGTGGTGTAGTTCATTTATAGACCAACGTTAGCTTTTTACCCTTGGTGATTGTATTCACGCTTCAAAAATCATAAAAGTGGTGTTCATTTGAGGAGATTATCTTGCCGAACAAAACGTGTAAGAATCATAAACGTTTATTTTCCGCAATAATCCAATGGTAAAAATCACATTGGCTTTTTGTCGAGGGAACCCAGGGACATGGTAACTCAAGTCATTTTTTACATTCAAAGCTTCTGAAGTTTTTAAAATGTTGTTTTTGAAAGACTAAACGCCAACAAAAATGGACTGAAGTAGAATATTTAGTCATAAAAAAAACATAAATTTGTACAACATAAAATATAGTAATTGAAATGGCAACACTTTGATTCAAATTAGGATTTTAATTAAATTTAATTAAGGAATTAGTAAACAAGACCAAGAATATGTCCAGACATTATATTAGGACTCTTTTAATTTTTTTTACATTCGCAGCTTCTGGGGGTTTCAAATATCTGTCATCGTATTTGATGATGTCATCACCCGAAAAAATAAAAAAAATAAATCCTGAATAAAGTGGTTCATCGGACTAAATGAGTTTGTCTTTTTTTTTAGTGAATCAACTTTCTTTTAATGAATATAACTCGTCAGTGCCGCCCTTTGTGTGTGATGAGCGGGAGAGAAAACCGCAGTGAAAATGTTGTTTTTGAAAGGCTAAACACCAGCAAATATGGACTGAAGCAGAATATTTAGTTAGAAAAAAAACAAATTTGTACAACATAAAATATAACAATCAAAATCGCCAACACTTTAATTCAAATCATGATATAATGTATATTATATAATGTTTTGTGTTGTTCCAATAATAAATATGGACATACGTTTGCATAAAGCAGCATATTTGTCCACTCCCATGTTGTTAAGAGTATTAATACTTGACAAATCTCTCTTTAAGGTACATTTTGAACAGATAAATAATGTGCCGTTAACGGTGATGAACTATCTTAATGGATTGACAGCCCTAGTATCTACACAACTCCACAGCGGACTCGTCTACGGCTCTACTCTAGCCGGTTACCTCTGGACCTCTGCTTGCACCTGTGGAGGATTTTTCCTACTGTGTAAAGCACTGATGTTAGATGAAAGCATGACGGAGGGAAGAAAACAGAAGCACGCTGGTTGTTAGACCAAAGACAAGACAAATAACAAACACATTAATCAACCTGTTCGATTTGGTGAAAATCAAAGCGTAGTTTAACCAAACGGTGTAAAGTAGATCAATGAAAATAATGTAATGATAACTTCCTTGGCTTTAAGTTTACCTCCGAAAGAAAATGTAGCCGATTAGACTGTTATCAGGCTATTAAATAGGCGTTATCAGTCACTACAAGCTACATAGATGTGGGTCAATAGGAGGTCAATATTCTCGTAATATTACGAGTTTTTTTCTCGTAAAGTAATTACTTTATTTTCGTAATATTCCGACTTTTTTTTCGTTAAATTAGGACTTTATTTTAATAATATTATTACTTTTTTCTTGTAAAGTTATGACTTTATTCCCGTAACATTACGACTTTTTTTCGTTACGTTTTGACTTTATTCTTGTAATATTACGACTTTTTTTCTAGTAATATTATGACTTTATTTTTGTAATATTATGACTTTTTCTCAGTTGCTGACCCCTGGTATAGACAATAAGTCACACAATGGTGAGATTTGTGCCTGATCAGAATTGTCTTCTATTAGTTTTATATATTATATATGCTATTTTAGCATAAAATTATTAAATAATGTTTATAATAAAGTAAATTTTAAGGTACATATTGGGGTAATTTGGCAGTAATTTCAAAGAAATTTCAAATAGGTTACTTGCTAATTATCACATAAATTACTATGAAATCTGCGGACCCGTAATATGAAGTGTTACCGAGAAGTTCAATTTGCATCAACTGTTTTCATGAAATTAAGGAGGAATATACGTTTATACGATCTACTTCCTGTCAGGTGTTTCAATAAAACTGAATTGGAGAGGTTCAAACCCTCACAAACCTTTTCTGTCACACATCAATAAAAGCTGAAAAATATGTTCAAAGCTCTGTAAAAAAGCCCGTAAAAGCTGGTCGTACCTGTGACCTGGGGAACGTACGGGATGGAGAGCCTCTCTGCGTTGTATCCCGGTCCCGCCAGACACTCGGCCATGTCGGCCGTCTGGAAGTACAGCGCTCTGTCCTCCTTGTCCAGAGATTCAGGGAATCTGGGAAGAAGAAGAAGAAGAAGGAGAAGAAGAAGGAGAAGGATGAAAACTAAGACTGCGATCCACCTCTTCCAACTAAATCGTCTCCAACTATTTATTGGTGATGAATCTGGATTTTTGGGGGTGTCCACGTGAATCTAGATGAAGCAGAACGGAGCTTTTAGTATTTAGGCTGATACTAGAAGGGGGGATTTAAAATCAGAAATAGATTCTGTTTCTTATAATCTCATAATCAGGTTTTATCAGCAGATGTCTGCTGATTTTGGAGCAGCTCTAGGTAAAGCTGAGAATGACTGCGGGGTGTTTTTTCTCTCTTGTGTTTCCAGGATATTTGAACACTTATCAAAAAACAACAGCAAGATGCCAGAATTTTTCTCAGTCCTCGTCCGAGCAAATGTTAGAAGTTAGAAAGTGATCCAGACCGGTACAGCAGATGATCCCAGAGTGTGACGGATTATGGACAGTGTCTCATGTTATCCTCTTCCTCAACAACACCAGAGCTCCGACTGCTGCAGGGCAAAGTTTTAGACTGCGACTGTACTAAAAAACTGTCCGGTGGGAGTGTTTCTAAGTCTTGATAAACAAGGCAAAAGTGAGCATGGCTCACGTACCCCCACTCACTACTTGACTCCTACTAAACTAGGGTCAAAGGTTTGCCCTTTCGGAACTAATAGAACGAGTTCTACTCCGGAAACGAAACTGAAGTTGAAAACAGATCACAGTTTTTGGCCAAAATTTCAAAATTTTTGGGCACCCTGGGCTTCTAACCCCCAAAAGGCACAACAACACCACACTGTCAACCATTATACCAAATTTGAAGTCCCTAAGTTAAATCGTTTTAGAGATTTGGTTATGCAAGCCCCGTAAGGTAATAACGGTCGCCATACGTCTACGAATGACTCGGTCTCTAGAAATGTTCATAAAACTAAACCTCTAGTCTGCAAAGTAGTGGATACTTACGGACACTTGTCTCTGAAGATGTGCTCTGGGAGGAGGTACGGAGCATCCATGGTCCTCAGCTCAATAACCTGAAGAGAGAATAACGGAAACAGAAGAATGGTATAAAGAAGAAGACTGACAATAACTGCAACTACAAACTAAGTTTAACAGCCAAAAACAGCGGTGCATCGTCAGCATATTATTCAACTTAAATGTATTCAGTCTGCAAAGCAAGAACAAGGAACAAGTTTACGACGTGGTCTCTAACATCCATCAAGAAGCTCAAGAATTATGACATTTTGAAGCAACAGTATGATGCACCTTGCTGACGTGCTGACAGAAAGGAGGGTTTGCAATCATCTGGCTCAGGAAGTTGAGGTACGCCGCCACCAACGCCATGATGCCACAGCGAATAAATATCGGCATGTTCTCCTCGTTCGCCAGAGCCATGTCCTGCACAGACAAGTCAAACATCAGCAGAACACATCGACATTAATTACTCAGGAAGTGTAATGAGTTACTTTACTTATTACTTGGTATCAAAAATAATTACTCATTATATTACTATATTACTTTCAATTCATTCATCTTCAGAATTTTAACCCTTTAAATGCCAGTTTGTTTACATAATGCCACTTGTTTTTTATGGAAATCAAAAACCAAAAATGTAATTATTTTTCAGTCTTTCTGTTTACTAAATGCTAGGGAACAGTCGGAGATATGTCATTGATTAGCAACAACATTGATTTTTGATGCATTGCATCAAACAGTGCACCGCTCCGTAATACAGCAGCGATGCCAACGGCTCACGGCTGCTGTTAGCAGAAGGCTTAATATTAGCAACATTTTCTCTCCATCTCTGAAACGTTTCTCCGATATTGTAGCTCGCTAGAGCCTCGAATCACAGTTAGTCATCTATAATGTTGTGATATCTGGATTCTGGCAGCCAACAACACAGCAAGAGGACATTTTAGATGTGTAACGTTAGCCCACTGCTAGCGTTAGTTAGCCTCCAGTCTTTCCTTTGTTTAGCCTCCAGCTAACACCGTGACCTCATCATGACGTCAACACATAAAGGGTATAATAATTGAAAATGAAAATCATTATTAGTTGCAGTGTAAACAAAGCAGAGCAGAAGACTATGACTATTAACAACTCATTATTTCCCATCATGATTGATAATTATCAGATGACTGCAGAAACACGTTACAGACGGTGCGCAGTTCATCACAAATCAACCCCTCCGTGCTCGCTGTGTCACCCCGGGGTCATTACCGTGACGACGACCTTTTTAACTGACAGCGTGAGAACACAATGAAAAGAAGCAGACGCTCCTCCGTGTGACCTCTAAGGATCCAGAGGACATCATCTGTCTCCTCTGTAAACCCTGTGTGTGTTTACTGGCATCAGCTATCGTTAGTTAATGACGTACAGTCTTTATATGTCAGTTCTTCCCAGTGAAGGTACACATGGTACTATGATTGTCTGTGTATTTATATGTGTGTGTGTGTGTGTGTGTGTGTGTGTTCGCCTCTCGTCTACAATGCTGTGACATTTCGGAGCGAGGAGATCTCAGCGTGATACACAAACGAGCAGCTGGTGTGTGTGTCGGAGCGAGGCTTTTTTTCACACCTCTCTTCCGTCTCACATGTAGGAGGTTTTATTGGGCCGGCGTGCGGTCTCCAGTCTAATGACATTAAGGACTCTGCGGCCGACGGTGACATCGCAGCGACGCATCAATATAATAAAAATATGACACCTGACGCCACAAATACACCATCATCACATCCAGGATGCTGCAGATTAAAGCACCATCATGAGTTTTAAGAGAGTTGAGAGTTTTTACGTCGTAGCGGCTCAGTTTTAAAGCTAGAGTGAAGATACTGTACCATCTGAAACTACAGAACCTGATGAATCCATCGGTATCAACCATGTCATACTAGCTTGTTATGAAGGAGGTTAAATAACGCTCCAAACTTTGACGAGGAAAACTGTCATGGCCATTTTCAAACGGGGTCCCCTGACCCGTAAAAACTGAAATTTTCAACTTTCAACGACGGTCCTTGAATGATTCATGTGTGACGAACGCTTCCATTTGAAAAAAATAATAAAAAATAATAATATTTAATCAAAATCACTTTATTCTACAAGTATCATTTAAAATTTCGCCCCCAAATAAACCGATAGCACGAACCAGATCCTGTAAAAAACATTAAATTCTGAGCTCCTCAGCTTAACTGGGAAGCCAGGAATGACTCTTTGAAACTTTATTTACTCTAGTACTCTATTTAGAGACGATAAGAGACGATAAGACAGGTTGTAAAAATGTAGATCATGTGGAGCCCCCATTCTTTTTTTTTTTTTTTTTTAAATATTGGTTGCGCTTGTGGGCAAATTTTGATAAAATGCTGTTTTTGTACTTGCTTCTTTTCTTTTTCAGGATTTAGGACATTATAACTGTGTTGCGCTGCACAAAAGACATTTTTGAGTTCTCTTCACTTCCAGCCATGATTGCATGAGGGGTGCAAGTAACAACAATTTATTGTTAATAATTAGGGCTGTCAAAGTTAACGTGATAATAACGAAAATTTGCAACTAATTTCTTTAATGCATTAACGCAACTTGCTATTTTTAGGTTGTATCTGGCTCAGTTTTAGAGCTAGAGTGAAGATACTGAAAACCTACTAGGAAACCTAAAGAATACATCGGTAACAACCGTGTCATACAAGCTTGTCGTGAAGGAGGTTAAATAACGCTCCGAACTTGCGCTAAATTTTGACGAGGATAAACTGTCAAGGGGTCCCTTGACCTCTGACCTCCAGATATGTGAATGAAAATGGGTTCTACATCTGTAGTTTTAAGAACTCAACCTGAACAGGGAGTGCCTTTATTTCTTCTTTCAAAGGAGTTCCTAAATGGTAATTTCTCCTCTTGTGCGCACATGTTAATAACTTTATTAAGTTTTACCTTTAACTGTTCTCACAAGAGATTTTATTTGTCTTATCTTATGTTACGTCTGTCTTTGCTTCATTTTCCTTCCTCCTTTTCTTCTGAAAACGGTCAAACTAACCTCTGCTGCTCTTCTTTCTCTTCTACTCTTTCTGCTTTTGATTCATCGAGTACATTTTATGCAAAACAACCTGTTTATTTTTACATGTGAATGAACATCTGGTATTTTTTGCATTGGGGGTATTGATGCTTTTACTGGAGTAAAGGTTTTGGGGACTTCTTCCACTCCAAAGAATTTTCTTTTCTATTTATTATTTATCATCACTACTGATTGTATTTTTTGTTGTTTAAATGTCATGTTTCCTTCTGCATGCACAGCAACATGTATAATAAAACCAATGACTAAGATCAGCCGAGATGAATAAACAAAGGTTTACCTGTAGAGCGATGGAGAGCCGAATGAGGTCGATGACCACTTCCTCGTTGGCCAGCTCGATGGTCAGGATTGCCAGGGTGGTGAAGAGCAGCTCAAAGTTTTTATGGACGTTCTCCTCCTCCTTGCAGCCCAGGTAGATGTGACGGTAGAGCTGCTGGCCATGCTGGAGACCAAACAGGGGAGAAGCAGAAAAGAGACAGTCTTTAAAACCCTCTTACTATCCCACCCTTGTTCTAAACCCTCCTACACTTTCACACAGTGCTGAGCAGCATCTCAAATGAATCTTCAGGTTCAGGTTGGTGTAATTTGCGAATTACAACAATAAAACAATAAAATAGTATTAAAAAAGCTAATTTAAAGCTAATCATTTTTTTTTTTTTATTATTTTTCATTTATTTTCAACATTTATTGTTTTATTGTTGTAATTTGCAAGACTGAAAATTACAACAACAAAACTGTATTAAAAAAAATAAATGTAAAGAACATTACAGTCACAAAGATAAACTATATTTATCAGCACCTCCGTGATATAAATAAAGATGTTATTGAACGTGAGGCTGAAGAAGCCACAGTGCCGTCCACTGAAAAGATTAAACCCATTAACTAAAAATAACCCAGTGCGTCAGTCCCGGGTCTTAATAACAGAAATAAAAACGCACAGAGCCGTCAGAGCCTTCGCTCGTGCATTTATCTGCTCGACGTGGAGCCTGATGGAAAGTGAAGGCCGATGACTTCCATTCACCACTAATGAACACAATTAAGACGCCATTAACGACCTCTGACAGTGAGTGAGAGTCGGCGAGGCGGCTTCGTCTGAACGCTGCTGCTGCTGCTGATGATGTGAGCGGACCGTTGTTCTGTTCAGGTGTGAAGGTCACAGCTCAGGTGTGAAGGTAAATAATTCATTAAGGACATTAATGAATTATTTATTAAAAGTTAATTGTTGCAAACAACAAAATGATAATTAATAATGTTTACCAATTATTAGTAAAGCTATAATTTATGTTATATATGTTATATGTTTATCGTTAGGTTGTGCAATATGTAATAATTAGTTTATTTAGTATTTGTTATGATTACCAAATTATTTTTAAACTTTTAAGAAATTGTTTGTACAACATCTATAAACATTACATAAATAGTTAATACTTTGTTAAATGGTCTATCTAAATAATAATAAGATATAGTATAATAGATACTTTACAAAGTATTTATCAACCATTTAACAATTATAATCATCAGTTGTAACTTTATAATAGTCATCCAAATAATGTTTATAGACAGTTTACAAACCAATTATTAACCATTAACAAATATCTGCTCCATCTAATCTATGTAATGTTTATATATGTTAAATAATAATATCTTAAACATTAACAAATATATAAATATTACAATGTGTGCAACAGTAAAATGTTAAAATAACTAAATTATAGCATTACTAATAATTAGTAAACATTGTTAATTATTTCATTGTTTAACTGTGTAAATGATGATTAACTGAGTTTAATTAACTATTAATTTACCATTTATTAATGATGGTTATTATAAAGTGTTACCAAAATTACTGGCCTGATCTTCATGTAACTTGGTGGAAGGGTAGAGCATTGGGCCAAGTTTTGTATTTTAGATAATTTTATTAAACTTTTAAAGTATCTGGTTTGATAACTTATCATTTATTCTTTAGCTAAAAGCCACCTCTTACTGTTGGGTTGTTACGCCGCAGAGGAGGTCTTGTTTTCAGTTTGATTTGTTTGTTTGTTTGTCAGAAGGAATACAGAAAAACTACTGGCCCAGTTTTCATGAGACTTGTTGGAAGGGTAAATAGTTCTCCGAAATGTGTTTCTAAAAACATTTTATGAGAGTAATAATCCATGCAGTCGCTGAATCTGTCTTTATTTTTGATCGACAACACTTAGTTTAAACGTTTCTGGAGAGTCTCCAGAGGCGGCGAGTCGCCGTCGGACGCCCCTGATTTACATAAAGTAGCCGAGACCTCAACTTTATGCATTATGAGGAGCGGCCGTCGTGACGCCCCCGTCTCTCGAATTGCACCGCCATGCTAGCAGAATGCATTGCACTGGCAATGAATGGGAAGCATGGAAAGGACGGAGGCTTTGTGGACACATACCATGAGAGAGATGGGTTTACTCAAAGGTGTTTTTGGTCAGCTACGTTGGGTTGTAAACGACAGCTAACCACAAGAGTGACAAATGAAAGCTCTGTATTGAACCATATCTTGGCTATATATACGATGGATAAGGGGTCCTCCGGTGATAAGAAAGAGAAGAAAGAGAACAGCAGGATTAGATTTTCTACCTTCTTCATGAATGCAACATCTTGCTTGGAGATCTTCTCTCTTTTAATCTTCAACGCTGCGACGTTAGGAATGACTCTGCAA
This sequence comes from Sebastes umbrosus, assembly GCF_015220745.1. Taxonomy (NCBI): domain Eukaryota; kingdom Metazoa; phylum Chordata; class Actinopteri; order Perciformes; family Sebastidae; genus Sebastes; species Sebastes umbrosus. The sequence continues at coordinate 32,502,132 of NC_051280.1, read as the reverse complement.
CAGGGACACAGACACAAAACCAGAATTCAGTGGTGAATACATCAAGTACACATTTGAGATACTTGTAAAGGGGAGATTTGTCAAGTATTTAAGACTCTTATCAACATGGGAGTGGACAAATATGCTGCTTTATGCAAATGTATGTATATATTTATTATTGGAAATCAATTAACCGCACTCAAAACAATAACAGGTATTGTCCAGAAACCCTCACAGGTACTGCATTTAGTATAAAACAATATGCCCCAAACTGCATGTGATTATCATAAAGTGGGCATGTCTGTAAAGGGGAGACTCGTGGGTACCCATAGAACCCATTTACATTCACTGATCTGGAGGTCAGAGGTCAAGGGACCCCTTTGAAAAATGGTCATGACAGTTTTTTCCTCAACAAAATTTAGCGTAACTTCGGAGAGTTATTTAACCTCCTTCACAACAAGCTAGTATAACACGGTTGGTACCGATGGATTCATCAGGTTTTTCTAGTTTCATATGATGCCAGTATCTTCACTCAGTACAGTACAGTTCGTGTGTACTTTATACCTGATGCCGCGTAGCTTGGCGCGGTTGTCATGGCGATCGATGATGTTGTGCAGGATCTCGAGCACCAGCTGCCTCAGCTCGCTGTCCTCCATCAGAGAGATGGAGAAGAGCGGATCCAGGAAGGGAGGAGGCAACGCAGCTGCCATGGACTTGGACTTAAAGCCAGAGGTTACCTGAGGTAGAGCAGGCGGGGAGTGGGAGGGAGAGGAGAGGAAGGTGTGAGCTGATTTATCACAGCGTGATGCGATTAATCCACAGCGAGGATCGTTGAGAGACAACACTTCTACAGAGCTTAAAGGTTACGTTCACACAAGCAGCTGAAACTGTCCAAATGTTGACCTTTTCCTCCCGTACATGACTGACGTGATGATTTATGATCAGAGGGAACAACAGGCCGAGTTTACACATCCTGATTAGGAGCCGATGCATGGGCTATAAGAATAGTTCCCGGGGGCTGTGATCTACATGAAATCTGTGTTTTAAGCTTTTATATAAAACTTTTTATGTCGGCATGAGAGCTCTGTAAAATAAAAGACGGGCAATGAAAATATAACGACGTGAATAAATAAAAATAAATAAATACAAATTCAAATATATATATATGAATAAATAAATAAATAAATAAATAAATAAATAAATAAATAAATATGTATATATGAATAAAATAAATAAATAAAATAAATTGCAATACTTTTAAGACCTCCTCAATATCGCCAAAAGAAAAATCGCTGCTATAATGCATTATAATGTGATTATAAGTTACACTAAGTGAAGAAGAACAACAAAAACTGTCATAAATAAATAAATAAATGAATAAATGAATGAATGAATAAATAAATGAATGAATAAATACATAAATAAATAAATAAATATGTATGTGTATATATGAATAAATAAAATAAATAAAATAAACAAAAAAAAATAAATAAAATAAATAAAATAAATTGCATTACTTTAAAGACCTCCTCAATACCTCTAAAAGGTATGATGATAAATTGCTGTTATAATGCATTATAATGTGATTATAAGTTACTCTAAGTGGTCATTGTTTGATTTAAGTAAAGTAAAAAACAAAAACATAATTTTTCTACGCTCTTACAGTATATACTCTCCCTCGTGTTCTGATTTCATGTTGAGTGCCTACAGTTGCGTTCACATGTCACAGATGAAGAAAACAAACCAGCGAGTGATTCAGCTTCTTCACAGCGACATCGATAACATCCCCCCAGCCCCCTGCTCGGTCCCGTCTGCAGCTGCAATGCGTTATAAATATTGAGACCTTTCACCCCTCCTCCAGCTGCACGCAGAGGCCAGGTGATGGCGAGGAGGAGGGGAGACTAGGACAGACAGACGCTGTGATGTGCACGGAGGACTGCAGTGCACGAGGATGCTGCAGGAGTGTGTTGGTGCCACCTGTGCCTCCTCGTGTCGGAGAGACGAGGGTCTCTCACAGAAGAAGAAGAAAATGAAAGAGGAGGAAGCGTTGAATTGTTAACCCCAGAGAGACAGAATTGTAAAATGGCCAATAATCACATCAATAATTAAGACTTTATGACACAAAAAATTACTTATCAAAATTTAAAAAATGAAAATTCCTATAATCAAGTAAAAATGAGCTACAATAAAAAATTATATTTCACAATTTATTGGTTCATTATATAAAAATTCTTTATACTTATACTTAGGGTTGTCAAAGTTAATGTGATAATAACGCAAATTTGTTTTAACGCCACTAATTTCGTGAAAATTTGAATTTTTTAGGTTGTAGCGGCTCAGTTTAAAAGCTGGAGAAGGAAAAAGGGACAGCAGCACAGAAAACACATTGGTTGGTTAGGTTTAGGCAGCAAAACTGCTTAGTTAAGGTTAGTAGCTCAGTGGGTAGAGCGGGTCGACCTTTAACCACAAGGTTGGCGGTTCGATCCCCGGCTCCTACAGACTGCATGTCGAAGTGTCCTTGAGCGAGACACTAAACCCAAAGATGCTCCCCAGGCGCTTGCAGCAGCCCACTGCTCCTAAAAATACTTAGGATGGGTTAAATGCAGAAGTCAAATTTCATGTATGTACCTCTATGTACTATGACAAATAAAGGTTTCTCCTTCTTCTTAAAAAGATCAGAGTTTGTGTTCAAATAATAACGTAACAACTTTGTCTGTCAAAGTTAACGTGATAATAACACGTTAACACAAATTTGTTTTAGCGTCACTAAGTTCTGCAATGCATTTACGCAACTTGCAATTTTTAGGTTTTAGAGTAGAAAACCTAATGAATCCATTTGTACCAACCAGGTGAACGCCACATAAGGAGAAGGTCGGTGTGGATGGTTTACAGGAGAAAAGTTAAGACTTTGATTTAAATCAGCTAATTAATGAGTGGCGGATTGTAGCCAAGCTTCATTTGTTTCTGATAATGGTGCAAGATGGAATAAAATATAATATGAAGTTGTATAATGTGTCCAGCCATTAATCTGTTGGTGTGGTCAGCCAGTGTGGACTGGTTGTTACTCATCAGATCAGTACAGATGGGTCAAAGAGAAGGACTCACCATGATGAGAGAGCTGAGTAGCATGGTCTGGATCCGCTTGGTACCCTGATGCCTGAGAGACAGCAGAGGAAGAGGACGTCACATATTTCTGTCAGAACCTTCAGAACACTTCAGTCTCACATGTCCAGCAGCATGTAAAGCAGCTCACTGAACTACAGCAGTTATATGTTTTCTAGACGTACTTTCAGCTCTGCTAGGCCAAAGAGCAAGAGTAAGAGAAACATTCCTACTTTATAATGAGAGAACAGAGTAACTTAGCTGACAAAGGATGAACTGATTGTCACTGGGATAACTTTCAAGAGTTATAAAATTTCCCCTGTACTTTATGAACATGCTGTACAGTTAACATTTATTAGGCTGTCAAAGTTAACACATCAATCACATCTCGGACGAGCCCCCCATTTGTTACGCCCTGGGCAGAGCTACTGGAGAGGGAAAAGGGACAGCAGCACAGGAAACACATCCAGCCGTAACAACGTTAATGATGTGGTAACGCAAAATCATTTTAACACCATTCATTTCTTTAATGCATTAACACAATCGATATTCCGGAGGTTGTAGCGGGCTCAGTTCTAAAGCTAAAGTGAAGATACTGGTATCATATGACACTATAGAACCGATTGGTACCAACCATGTCATACTAGCTTGTCGTCATGGAGGCTAAATAACGCTCCAAAGTTGCGCTACATTTTGGCGAGGAAAAACAGTCTTGGCCATTTTCAAAGGGGTCCCTTGACCTCTGACCTCCAGATATTTGAATGTAAATGGGTTCTATGGGTACCCACGAGTCTCCCCTTTACAGACATGCCCACTTTATGATAATCACATGCAGTTTTGGGGCAAGTCATAGTCAAGTCAGCACACTGACACACTGACAGCTGTTGTTGCCTGTTGGGCTGCAGTTTGCCATGTTATGATTTGAGCATATTGTTTTATGCTAAATGCAGTACCTGTGAGGGTTTCTGGACAATACTTGTCATTGTTTTGTGTTGTTCATTGATTTCCAATAATAAATATATACATACATTTACACAAAACTGAATATTTGTCCACTCCCATGTTAATAAGAGGATTATATACTTGACAAATCTCCCTTTAAAGTACAAAATAAGGTAAAAAATGTGTGTTCAAAGACAGAATTCACACACTCGCTCATAGAGGTTATTTATTGATTTACAGAATCATGATTCTTCTTTATCTTTATTACTACTTCCTCCTCTATATGCAAACATACTGGCATGATGAAGCTCCGCCCATCAACTGACTCACATGAGACAAACCAGGAAACAGGCTGTTATTCTGCCTCACTGAGACGACACATACACACACACACACACTCACAGACTGAGAGACGGACAATAAGATTGACCTTCAGACCAAAACCACCACTTCCACTGAGAGAGGACATCTACAGGAGGGAATACTGGAACTATTGGGATACCACCACTTCAACCAGCGGCTGAATCCACAAAGTGAACGAGACTTTTACAAGAACAAAGACTCAAAGTGAACAGGGAGTGGATGAGCCGTCTGCCTGCTGTGTTTTCAGCTTCACTCGGAGACTAAAATGGCGTCCAGATTAGAGGACGATCTCTGCTGTACTGTACAGGAGAGAGCTTCAGAGACTCAACACAAGAAGGAACTTCAGGAAACTCTGGAGCTCTTAAAGGAGAAGTTAAAGGTTTTTGAAGAAGTTAAAGTGAAGTTTGATAAAACATCAGATCACCTGAAGGTCCAGGCCCGACACACAGAGACGCAGATTAAGGAGCAGTTTAAGAAGCTTCACCAGTTTCTAGAAGAGGAAGAGGAGGTCAGGATGGCTGCACTGAGGAAGGAAGAGGAGCAGAAGCGTCAGGTGATGAAGGAGAAGATGGAGGCTGTGAGCAGAGATATAGCAGCTCTTTCAGACGCAGTCAGAGCCACAGAGGACGAGCTGAGAGCCGAAGACGTCTCGTTCCTGCTCAACTACAAGGCTGCAGTGGAAAGAGTCCAGCAGCGCCTCCTGCTGGAGGATCCACATCTGGACTCAGGAGCTCTGATAGACCAGGCCAAACACCTGGGCAACCTGACCTTCAACATCTGGTACAAGATGAAGGACATGGTCTCCTACACTCCTGTGATTCTGGACCCAAACACTTCTCATCCAGACCTCATCCTGTCTGAAGATCTGACCAGTGTGAGACGAGGAGAGGAACAGCAGCTTCCTGATAATCCAGAGAGGTTTGATTGTTACAAGTCTGTCCTGGGCTCTGAGGGCTTTACCTCAGGGACTCACAGCTGGGACGTCCAGGTTGGAGACAGTAAAGTCTGGTCACTGGGTGTGTTAGCAGAGTCTGACCAGAGGAAAGGAGGCATACAGTCTGTAATAGGGAGATTATGGTTAAGTGTAAATAAATACAGAGCAGTATCCCCATCAGGTCCATCCACTGTTCTCGTAGTGCAGAAGAAGCCCCAGAGGATCAGAGTGAATCTGGACTGGAACGAAGGAAAACTGTCATTCTCTGATCTTGATACTGACACAATCATACACTCCTTCGATCACACTTTCACTGAGAGGATGTTTCCATTTATATATACTGGAGGTGCACTCCCATTGAAGGTTTTACCAGTGAAGTTCTCTGTGCAGCAAGATGATAAACTTGATAATCAAAAGGTGATGATGATGATGATGATGATGATGATCTGATGATGTTGTCATGGCAGTGGGGATGACATCTACAGTATAACAACAATTACTAAGAAAACATTCTCCATCAGTTTCGTTTTTCTCAGAGTGTAAAAATTAGAGCTTTGAATCGATGATTAAAATATTTAATTGCGATTAATCGTAAATTAATCACACATTTTTTTTCATCTGTTCAAATGTACCTTAAAGGGAGAGAACAAATAGGCCATGTGGTGACATCCTTGCAGCCATCTTTGATCCAGCCATTTTTGTAGTTTTACAGTAGCAGCCATATTGTCTGTAGGCCATGCAGACATCCCTCCCTCTCTCTCTCTCTGTTTGTTTAGTTATTTGGTTAGATTCATATTGTGTTTTACACCTTTATTATTTTCTAAATAAATGTTTGTGGATTATATGCTAGTCTGTTTAATGTTGTACAAGAGTGAATAATGCCAACCGCTGCTGTGTCAAGAACTCCAAAATCCTTCAACCTTTACTATCTATTGATATAGTGATTTTTGGTTATAGTTATTAATTTAATTATTAATCAAAGTTCCAAATTGATAGTATATTTAATGAGACTTATCTATGAGATTACATTAATGTGCTATCATTTTTTCATTGTTTCAAAGAGTTGTGCCCCGAGGATGATTTAATATACATTAAAATCATATTATTCAATATAATTATTTTGTAATTATTATTTACTTTTGATAGCCATTTTAATGTCTTTTAAACTTATGTACCAATATAATTTGGTGCCATGTTATTATTAATATATATTGATAATTTATTAATATGAATTTTATTAATATTGATAATTATCTTTAATATTTTCTAATAACTAGACCAGCTCCTATCTGCGTCCCCAACATTATGGTGGCCCGTGTGAGGCATAGTATTGTTGGCAAATTATTAATAATTGTGCAATATCAATTTCAGCATAATTTTTGGTCAAAACAGAACATTTTGATTTACCTTTGATCAAGGCATCCCTCTGAAAATGGTACCAACCATGTCATACTAGCTTGTCACGAGGGAGGCATTATAACGCTCCAAACTTACGCTAAATTTTGGCGAGGAAAAACGGTCATGGCCATTTTCAAAGGGGTCCCTTGACCTCTGACCTCCAGATATATGAATGTGAATGGGTTCTATGGGTACCCACGAGTCTCCCCTTTACAGACATGCCCACTTTATGATAATCACATGCAGTTTGGGGCAAGTCATAGTCAAGTCAGCACACTGACACACTGACAGCTGTTGTTGCCTGTTGGGCTGCAGTTTGCCATGTTATGATTGGAGCATATTGTTTTATGCTAAATGACAATATCTGTCATTGTTTTGTGTTGTTCATTGATTTCAAATAATAAATATATACATCCATTTACATAAAGCAGCATATTTGTCCACTCCCATGTTGATAAGAGTATTAAATACTTGACAAATCTCCCTTTAAGGTACAAAATAAGGTAAAAAATGTGTGTTTCAAAGACAGACGGCCTTTGAAAGATACATGCATTCACAAGCTCCGCCCATCAACCGACTCACCTGAGACAAACCAGGAAAACAGGTTGTTATTCTGCCTCACTGAATCGACACACACACAGACACTGAGAGACAGACGATAAGATTGACCTGCATAAGGCCCGCGCAATAGGGTAAGTTGAAGCTGGTGCCCGCAGCCTTATGCAGATTAGACAAACTTGGCATGCCGATGCTTGGAGCAGACACCAAATGATCACTTTAGTAGGGCGCGGCACCCAGCAGGCCCCATGCACATCAGGCACCTGATTAGCAGCCCCTGGAGCTCAAAACAAGAGTCAACACCAACAGGAGAATACTCTGTTTAGCGTTGCCAGAGAATTTTTGCAGATGTTACTTTTACTACGCCCGCGCAATAGGGCAAGTTGAAGCTGGTGTTCCGCAAAACCAAGTTGCGTCTTTGTTAAGGAATGGAACACCATCCCACAGCAACATGTGACCAGGTTGGTGACCAGCATGAGGAGGAGGTGCCAGGCTGTTGTGGCTGCGTATGGATCTTCCATCAGCTACTGAGGCTCCTGACGGTGTATTAAATGAATAAAGTGTAAAATAGCCAATATGTCTTGTTTGTTCCTTGTTACTGATAGAGAGTTCAATCATCCAATCCACCAAACAACTCAAAACAAGAGTCAATACCAACAGGAGAATACACCATTTAGCATCCCACAAATGCATGACCCTTACAAGTTGGACATCATTGTGAAGGTCAATAAACAGGCTTTCCAACCATGTAAAATACAATGACCATTAACATTGTAACAACAGAGAAATAATCCACAACACACAAGTTTCTAAACTTGTATTTCTCAGTTTATATATATATATATATATATACACAGACAGCCTTTGAAAGATACGTGGATTCACACACCCAGTGATTTACAGAATCATGATTCTTCTTTTTCTTTACTACTTGCTCCTCTACATGCAAACACATGCAGTTGATGAAGCGCCACCCGTCACCTGATTCACCTTATATAAAACCAGGAGAACAGGCTGTTATTCTGCCTCACTGAGACGACAAACACACAGACTCAGAGACGGACGAGGATTGACCTTCAGACCAAAACCACCACTTCCACTGAGAGAGGACATCTACAGGAGGGAATACTGGGAATACTGGGATACCACCACTTCAACCAGCTGCTGAATCCACAAACTGAACGAGACTTTTACAATAACTTTTACAAGACTCAAAGGGAACAGGGAGTGGCTGAGCCGTCTGCCGCCTGCTGTGTTTTCAGCTTCACTCGGAGACTAAATGGCGTCCTTAGTGGAGAAGGCAAAGGTTTTTGAACAAGTTAAAGTGAAGTTTGATCAAACATCAGAACACCTGAAGGTCCAGGCCCGAGCCACAGAGACACAGATTAAGGAGCAGTTTAAGAAGTTCCACCAGTTTCTAGAAGAGGAAGAGGAGGCCAGGATGGCTGCACTGAGGGAGGAAGAGGATAAGAAGAGTCAGATGATGAAGGAGAAGATGGATGCTGTGAGCAGAGCTCTTTTAGACGCAGTCAGAGCCACAGAGGACGAGGTGAGAGCCGAAGACGTTTTTTATTCTTATTTTATTCTAACGTTTATCTATTCTTTTGTTATTATACTGTTTTGACTTGCACCAACATAACTAAAGCAAATTCCTAGTGTATACCTCTTACACCTGGCAATAAACACAATTCTGATTCTGATTCTGATTCTGATTCCCGCTCAACGACAAGGCTGCACTGGAGGATCCACAGCTGCACTCAGGAGCTCTGATAGACCAGGCCAAACACCTGGGCAACCTCGCCTACAACATCTGGAACAAGATGAAAGATATGGTCTCCTACACTCCTGTGATTCTGGACCCAAACTCTGCTCATCCAGAACTCATCCTGTCTGAAGATCTGACCAGTGTGAGACGAGGAGAGAAACAGCAGCTTCCTGATAATCCAGAGAGGTTTACTGATAAATACATCTCTGTCGTGGGCTCCGAGGGCTTTAACTCAGGGACTCACAGCTGGGACGTCCAGGTTGGAAACAGCCCAGGCTGGTCACTGGGTGTGATACCAGAGTCTGACCAGAAGAAAGGAACCAGACATGGATTATGGGAAATATGGTTGGGGCCGGCGTCAGGTGACTACGGAATATACTCTCCATCAGGTCCATCCACTGTTCTCCCAGTGCAGAAGAAGCCCCAGATGATCAGAGTGAATCTGGACTTGAACGAAGGAAAACTGTCGTTCTCTGATCCTGATACTGACACAAACATATACACCTTCACACACGCTTTCACTGAGAGGATGTTTCCATATGTACTTAATGAACATGAACTCCCTCTGAAGGTTTTACCAGTGGAGGTCCCTGTGTAGCAAGATGATGATGAGAATGAGGATGAGGATGAGGATGATGACGATGATAATAATCCATTAATAGTCCCAATAATCAATTGTTTTTAAAGACAAACTGAATTTTCTTCTCTGAGGATCATGTGACTATGTTGTTCTGATGATGTTGTCATGGCGATGGGGATGACATCTACAGTATAACAACAAATACTAAGAAAACATTATTAATTTTTTTCTCAGAGTGTAAAAATTAGAGCGGTCGATTAATTAAAATATTTAATCACAAATTATTACATTACATACATTTTTTTATCCATTCAAAATGAACCTTAAAGGGAGATTTGTCAAGAATTGAATCCTCTTATCAACATGGAAGTGGACAAATATGCTGCTTTATGCAAATGTATGTATTGGAAATTAATTAACAACACAAATAAATGACATTTAGCATACAATAATATGCTCAAATCATAACATGTCAAACTGCAGCCCAACAGGCAACAACAGCTGTCAGTGTGTCAGTGTGCTGACTTGACTATGACTTGCCCCAAACTGCATGTGATTATCATAAAGTGGGCATGTCTGTAAAGGGGAGACTCGTGGGTACACATAGAACCCATTAAAACTGAGCCCGCTACGACCTCCCAAAGATTGATTGCGTTAACGCGTTAAAGAAATTTGTGGCGTTAAAACGATCTTGCGTTAACGTGTTATTATCGCGTTAACCTTGACAGCCCTAATAAAAATGTTTAATTCAAAGATGTTAAAACAAAAGCAACGAACAAAAACAATAACCTTTCAAATAATCTAAGATTGTTTTAGGTCAATATATATTGACCTAAAACGGTCCAATCAGTACGTTTATTGAGTTTATAATGAACAGATATATTTGACTTTGAGATGTAAAAGAGTTTCCAGGACCCAAAACCTGGATCAGGCCTGTTTAACATCAGTCTATGTCGGGCTGGGAAATACATACAGTATATATAATATCGATATTGAGATATGAGACTAGATATTACGGGTGTAACGGTACGCGTCATTGATTTATTATATTTGTATTTGTTTTAATTATTATTGGTGCAAAAACAAAACAGCAGTGACTTTACAAGAAGTACAACAATGACAAGAACAGGGTAGAAATACCCAAGAACCTTTTGAATACATTTAAAATTAAAAAGAAAACAATATTTATTATTATCACTATTATTATTATTATTATGATAATAATAATAATAATAATAATAATAATAATAATAACTAGGTGGTAATAATAAGGAATTAATTTAAAATAAATAATTAAATAATTAAATAAATAAATAAATACATAAATAAATAAATGAGTAGTCAGACATCTAGAAGTGTCAGCTGTCTATTTGGGTGTGTGATGGTGGGAGCACTGGTGTGGGGGAGGTGGTTACTGGGGTGAGGATATGTCCATGTGTGTGTTTGTATGTACAATGGTTTGTGTTAAACGGGTAGGTGGGTGATATTGATCAAAATGTATGAAATTAATCTGTTTGGGTTGTTTTTTTTTAATGCTATTTGTCTTTCTTATGAAATGTTCTTAGATAGTAGATATTGTTTTTTTTTGTGATTGTTAAGGCCGGTCCTGACATCCTCTCGGTGCGCCCCGTGTGACCCAAACAGCTGTTTACATCGACTACTTGCACACGCGGAAAACAGAAATTCTAGAGCGAGTTTTACACGGATTGTTTTGGCAGCGCACTAGTCGTTTTCTATCAGGGTCCTTTGTCTAGAAGGGAACCAGCAAATTGGGGGAAATGGTTAAGGTTAGGCATTGACCTCGAATGGTGTGAACACACCATGATACCCCGTCATAGATATCAGATGTGAGTATCAGAGTAAACCTCAGTGTGGAGGGAGACTGAAGGGTAGACAGTAGTAGTAGCAGCAGCAGCAGCAGCAGCAGCAGTTTAAATGTTGAGAGAGTGCAGCACTACCAGGACTAGCTGCAGAACCAAATCTCTCTCCTCCGGTAATACCCCGAAAAGGAGAAGAGAGGGAGTGAGTCTGTTGGTCTGTGAGGAGAAAGAGGAGGAGGACGGTGTTCGTTTGATTTGGGATTATCTGCTCTTGCCCTCCTGAGGCCTGAGGGATTAGCTTGTTTTTCTTTCTCTTCGTTGTCTCGGTGACCCGGGAGCTGAATTCACCGCAGGGCATCCAGGAGGTGAAGTGAGGACAGAGTATAAGACACAATTCACTTTGGATGAGGAGGACAGTGGATGTGTGTGTGAGGGAGAGAGTATTTGAGTCTAGTGTTACATGTGAAACGGTTTCATGTTTGTGTATCACCTCCTGCAATTAAGTACAAAAAAGCCCTGCAGTTGGATAAACTCCGCAAAATAATAACAACAAACAAGGATCCAAGAAGAGATCACATGACGCAGGATTTTTTAAGATGTTTTTGTAAATATTGGGTGTAGGGATGCACCGATACCGGTACCAGTATCGGGTATCGGGTCCGACACTGTGCTCATGTACTCCAATACCACTTTACAGCAGCGAGACGTTAACCTCTCCTCACCCTTTGACTTGCGCGTTTGTTAGACTCCTTGGTCCGTGTTTCAAGATCGGGTCGTGTTGGTTGCTGACATCGCCGCAGACCCCTGGCGCCTTTTACGTGGGCCGCTGCACAGCCCGATTGGGGCGCACTGAGGACAGTCCGCCCCGGTCGACGGTCGCACCGGGAGCAGGGGGCCCCCTCACGGTGCGGGGAGGTCCGGGTGGGGAGCGCTGTAAAGCTGCGGCTGCGAGCCGCCTTTCAAAGCCAACCTAGAGCTGGTCGCGGCGCACCGCCTCGTATGCAGGCTGTTAACGAGGGTCTTTTGGCACAGAGAAGTACTCGTATCGGTACTCGGTATCGGCGAGTACCCAAATATAAGTACTTATACTTGTACTCGGTCTGAAAGAAAGTGATATCGGTGCATCCCTAGTTGGGGTAGGTTTCATTCATAACTGTTTTTCTCGGATTAATAATCCACAAAAAAAATTGTCTGTGAACATAATTATGTTAATCATGGGGGTTCCTTCTTGGGACAATAAGTGTATATGCACCTCAAATTCTTCATTCAAATAATAAAGACAACTCAGTTGTAATCATGTTTCTCCAATGTTTGGTTTGTTTTACCTCCTCAGGTCTGTAGAGATAATCCTGTTAACCCTCTGAGACCCACAATAGACCTGTTTTAGTCTTCTTTAGGGGGTTCAGGGGGTCTTTAGGGGGAGATAGCAGGTCAGCAGTAAATGCCACATAGAAGTGGTGAACATCATCTGAAAACTGGAACCTGAACATTAATTTGAGATGCAACTCAGCACTGAGGGTCAAGATGTTGTAGTCATAAATCAGAAATAAATATATTAAAGTAAACTGTGAAAGTGTATAAGGGTTTAGAACATGATGATAGAAGTATATGATGGTCATCCCCATGCTCTGTTATGTCTCATAAGTTGTTGCATCAAACCTTTTGGGTTGATACCATTTGTTACACAGATTTGGTGCAAAATTTGTCCAATTTGTTTTACCACTGGAGAATTGATAAAAATCTCAATCTTGATAAAGGTCTCTAGTTTATGGCTGTAAAGTTTCATAGATGAAAACATGTCTTTCAAACCCACCGGTGGGGGTCAGAGGATTAAAGAGCAGATGTGAGTGCTTTAATTTCAGTTGCAGTGAAACCAGAGGCATGTTTCTATGATACCCTGAAACAGCTCAGTGTTGGTTGTGTTAACTGGGAAAGAAAAGACGGTGTGCAGCCAACATGTTTGGAGCCAAACCGTCTCGACATTCTGGAGAAAGGGCTTCTGGGAGCTCGTGAGCTCGTTGGCTGCAGCAGCAGCAGCAGCAGCAGTGCGGGAACCCCTCCGAGGTCCTTGGATAATGAATGTGTGTGACTCACCCTATCTTGACGGTGTCCAAGGTGTGGCAGGGGGTACCGTACACTGGCACTTTGCCCATGATGAACATCATGACTTCAGCTCGCTGGTAGTCTGGCAGGTTTCCACCGAAAAAGCCTGGCGGGAGGACACGAGAGACGATGAGTCAGCACTCAAACAGAGATGTTTTAGGGAGATTTAACCTCTTTTACCCGATGGATCCGGTACCGGTACTTGACTTTTTATTCTTTTTTGTTGTCTTATTACATTGTTATTGATCTTATTTGTTATTATCTAAGTTTTAACTTCATTATTATAATAAAACTACTCCATTTGGAGTCCAAATTATACAATTTAGTTTTTTTTTTATTGATTTGATGCTGTGCACGATGGTATAATGTGATAATGCACAGGGTAAATGTCATGGCCAAAGGCTCCATTGTGTGCACATAGCCTCCTGTAGTGGATAAAAAAAACATTTGGCACACTTTGGGTATCCAAGTGTGCCAAATGGAGAGTCCTCCTGCTCCTATCCTCACTAAACCTTCGTAGAATCTTTGTGCTTTGTGTTATTTATATCTGCTTTGGCACAGTTGGAGTTGCTGAATGAATTCAGTGGCGTCTCTGTGCATGGCATCATCGCTATAATGGTGTTATCCACTGTCTAATCTAGAAAACATTTAGGAGAGGATAAAAAATGTAATTATTTTCCTTTGGTTCATCACCATTTACTCAGGCATAGTAACAGTCACAATGTTACCGACACTGTGGATGAATTCTCTGAGGTCTTACCTATCCATAGAGACCAAGATCATGAAGATAGACCTGCTGGTTGTGGAGCTATTCTTGATTTATTTTGGGTATGTCTGTCTAGACCAGGGGTCGGCAACTTTTACTATCAAAAAAGCCATTTTAGGGAAGAAAACAAAGTCATAATATAACGAGAATAAAGTCATAACTTTAGGAGAAAAAAAGTCATAATATTACGAGAATAAGTCATAACTTTATGAGAAAAAAGTCGTAATATTACGAGAATAAAGTCATAACTTTAGGGAAATTTTTTTTGTAATATAACGAGAATAAAGTCATACCTTTACGGGAAAAAAAATGTGTAATATAACAAGAATAAGGTCATAACTTTAGGAGAAAAAAGTCGTAATATAACGAGAATAAAGTCATAACTTTACGAGAAAAAAAAGTGGTAGTATTACGAGAATATCCCATTTCCTATAATAAGAGAGGAAATAAAGAGCCCTGCTGTACCGATGGTCTGGATGATGGCGTTCTGGACGAACCGCTCTTCGCTCTCTTTGCCGCGGCCGGACGAAACGCTGGTGCTGGAGTTTCTCCTCGAGGTCTCGCCCAGCTCGAAGTCCACGCTGATCCTCAGGTGTTTGAGCAGAGTGTTGAACACCTCCAGCACTGTGGGACCTGCAATCCCACGCACACACAAAGCCACCTTAGAGGAGAGGTATTGAAGTCAAAGACTCTTAGCTGCTACCAGTACAGGGAAACTACGCTATACTTACATTGATGACGTTTAGTAGCCACTTGTTAGCAACCGCCTTTTTTAAGACACATAAAAACTTCAAAATGCCCGAGTGGGATATTTATTGATGTATTTTATGTCGTAGAACAAAACGTTAAAATCTGTTCAGCTGTTCCGTTTAAGTGCTATATAAATACTGTTAAACTATCAAAACGCTCAATATACGGAGAAATACACACAGCCCGTATTCAGAAACTGTGCGTTTGAAACAAGCCGTTAGGATTTCTGTCCATTTGTGATGTCACAAATATACAATATTTAGACCATTTCACTGTTTTAAACATAAACATTCTAAAATGCGTCCCAGTTTATTTCCTGTTGCAGTGTATGTAAATAACATCAGCTGACAGGAAGTAAACATGAACCCAAGCTGTTGCCTAGCAACGCAATTCTGTTGAAATGCACTAAAACGGAGCATTTCAGACAGAGGGTGAACACAGGTATATTCAGGCAGACAGTATGAGGAAAATAAAGTTTTTTTTGAACATTACAGCATGTAAACATGTTCTAGTAGAAACATTAAATACAAGTATGAACCTGAAAATGAGCACGAGATGGGACCTTTAACAAAAACATTACAATACAATTACAAATGCTAGAGATCATTCTTCTAAGAGAGGATTAAAAAATATGTAATATTTAAGACACTTAAGCTCGTCTAAATTTAAATCAGTTTTTTTTTTATCCCAAATAAATCTGTTTCTGGTGTATTGTCTTTAGGCTAACAGTTTCCACCTGTTTCCAGTCTTTGTGCTAAGCTAGGCTAAACAGGATACGTACATCTCTACTGGACACACAGAGGAAACTGATTTCCGTCTTCTCGTCATGTTACAACGCGCTGAATGAAAGGAGTTCTTTTAACACTGAATCTACTGAGGAAACATCACACGGGTCTGGATACAGCAATGACATGACTGTGCTATCCTACAGCACCAACAGCGGGAGGGCTATACATTCACTTTAACTCTAACCACATCGTCATACTGTACCGAGCCACAGATTGGGAGGAGTCGTGATTTCACTTTCAAAGTTGAACGCATCGCTTCTTTTGGACTCTTGAATCATTCCTATCCAGAAAGAAGGTTGTTGTTGTTTTTCCCAGGAATAAGCAGTAAAACACATGGTGGAGGATTTAAATCAGAGCTGTCAAAGTTACTAATAAGAGATAATAACGCGTTAACGCAACTTGCGATTTTTTAGGTCGTAGCGGGCTCAGTTGTAAAGCTAGAGTTAAGATACTGGTATCATCTGAAACTAGAAAAACCCTCAAGGATCCATTGGTACCAACCAAAATGTAGTGACGTAGGTTTACCAAAGTAAGCTTATCAATTAGCTAGACAATAAGGTTGTGAACGATGTGAACGTGAGCACTAGCTGAGTCAACGTTAGCTGTGCTAAGTTTGGAAATAACTTAAAGGGGTTGGTTTGGGATTTTTTTGAAGTGGGGTTGTTTGTACAGTTCCGTGTTCTGAGAGGTCAAATTAATGTTTTTGTGAATGGAGTCTCGTGGCTTTGAAGAGAGCGATATAACGGCTTTAGTTTCACCTCGCCATCAGATAGCCCCTTTCCGATGTGGAACTGAGGCCGTTGTCTTCAAAGCCACCAGACTCCATTCTCAAAAACAGTAATTTTACCTCATTCTGCCTTATTTCTTGCTATGTACTCCTTTTTGGTAAAATTCTGTTGAAACTAGGCCTGTCAAAAGTTAACGCAATAACATGTTAACGCAAATTTGTTTTAACGGCACTAATTTTAACGCATTTCAACAAAATTTGCAATTTTTAGGTTGTAGCGGAGTTTTAAAGCTAGAGTGAAGATACTGGTATCATATGAAACTAAAAAACCTGATGAATCCATCGGTACCAACCATGTCATACTAGCTTGTAGTGAAGGAGGCTTAATCGCTCCTAACGCTCCTGTACATAGAAGATCTACCATCGGTTTGCTCTGATGTTAATATTCAGATGTACGTCGATGATACGGTTGTTTATGCACATGGCAAAAACAAAGATCAAGCTCTATTAAAAGTGTCTAATATTATAGTATTCAATTTTAAAGCTAGAGTGAAGATACTGGTATCATATAAAACTAGAAACCTGATGAATCCATCGGTACCAACCATGTCATACTAGCTTGTCAGCAATGAGGTTAAATAACGCTCCAAAGGTACGCTTAAATCTTGGCGGGGAAAAACTGGAATGGCCATTTTCAAAGGGGTCCGTTGACCTCTGACCTCCAGGTATGTGAAGGTTTCTGGACAATATCTGTCATTGTTTTGTGTTGTTAATTGATTTACAATAATAAATAAACTGGGGAAAAAAAGTTTGGAAATTAGTGTTTGATCGATTATTTCTCTGTTACAATGCTAATTGGCAGAGAATTTTGGCAAATCTTTCTTGGGCGCTACCCACATCATCAGCTGTGCTGCTCATCCCACAAATGCATGATACTCACAAGTTGGACATCATAGTGAAGGTAAATAAACAGGCTTTCCAACAATGTAAAATACAATGCCAGTTAGCATTGTAACAACAGAGAAATAATCCACCAAACACAAATTTCCAAACTTTGTTTTCCGAGTTTATATACATACATTTGCATAAAGCAGCATATTTGTCCACTCCCATGTTGATAAGAGTATTAAATACTTGACTAATGTCCCTTTAAAGTACATTTTGAACAGATACAAAAATGTACGATTAATTTGCGAATACATATTTTATTAGATTGTCAGCCCTGATTAAAAATAAATAAATAAAATGTTCTCAAATGTCCTTAAATAAACTCAAAACCCAGGTCCTTTTAAGACCAAGTTGCTGAAGGAAGAGAGAGGACGCTGGACTACCTCGCTCAGCCTGCTGCCACCGCGACACCCGTCAGAAAAGAACTGGATGGAAGAATATTTATATTCTTCTCTTCTCAAAAGGTGTCATGCTTATTTAATTATCAAGCAATTAGCAAATACAAACACTTCAGTGGGATGAAACCACAGGAAACAGAAGATAGGTGAGAACAAAACACATCAGCACCTTTTTCAACACCTCAGCTGCTTCTCATTTCCCGATTTTGTACCGCCTCATCTCCTCGATGCTCCGGCTTTTGACGCGGAAAGCGATCTCAGCGCTCCATCTTGGAGGAGATCCAATTCCTAAAATGCATCACGAGGAGCGAGGATAGGCAAGGATACACCGGCGTATACATTACGGAAGTGTTTTCGTCATCCGCGACATAAAAGAGGCGTGAAACACAGCTGGAATAATCTCAAACCAGCGCCTCGTAAGAACTTTCACCTTCATATCGACCCGTCGCTTTAAAAGAACGACACCGAGGTGAAGATGTGTCATTTGTTAAACGTCTGTAGCCTCGACTCCTCTGTCCTCGCGTCTCTTCCTCGCCTCCTCCGCTCGCATCTCCCGTGGTAGGGACTAAGACGCGAGGAGAAGAGTCGAGGAAAGGAATCGAGGAGGTATAAACACGGAAATGGGAAAGGCATCTTGATTCTCGGTTTCTACTTTCTGTTCCTGTTCCGTTGTTTCCTTTCAGAAATAATCAAATTGAGATACTGATGTAGGGGGATGGTCGGGTAAGAAAGAGGTCAGTCTCACAGATTCAGGTGTCAAACCTGAGACCTTATGATTGTTATGATATTTAGTTATGTCCTCTACCGCCTCCTGAGTAACTGGTCCAGCAGTGGGAACCAGTACGGTCCCGCAATGCAACTCACCCACTGAGCCTTTGGCGGCGATGGCCACCGTCTCCAGGAGGACCTGGACGATGCCGGCTCTGACCCGCGGTGTGTTCTTGTTGTGGTTGTCCAGGTGATTCAGAACCTGCTGGATGACGTGGTGGGAGTGCTGAGCCTGGACGACGACAAAGACACAGAGAGACGAAGAAGAGGATTTAAAGACGCGTCACACGCTAATAATCACGTTTAGATCGACAACAATTTTATCCAGATAGATCCCCGTAATTGTTACACACTGTTCCTTTAAGGTGTAAAAAATGACTTTTCAGTGACAAGTTTGGGAGCATAAAGCACTTCCTGTGGTTGAACTCTTATAAAGACATGCACCAACCCCCCAACAACAAGGTGGATCAATGGAAATTAGGTGGCCATGTATGGGGTTTGAGTTTCCCCAATGAAAGGAGCAGCAGCAACACTACGCAGCCTGGATGAAGGACCTCCTCAGAAGCAGGATTCAGAACCACATCACAGTAACAGTAACTACGGAGCTGAGCATGAATCTGAAGAGCCCGGTGATCAGCTGTGTTCTCCGTCTGCCTGTGGAGGCTTCAGGGACGCCGCTGACTTCCAGCCTGAGGCCCGATGACAGCTCGTCAGGATGATTGACAGGTGATGGAGCGAGATCCAAGAGAAAGAGGAGGGCGGGGCTAACAGTACACTTTGTGCTGTGGTGTTAAAAGAAGCATGCTGATGTAGTACTTTAAAACTAAGTAGACATTTTTATTTTTATTTGGATTTCTTTCTCTTAATATTACTATTACTATGATTATTACTATTGTTATTATTATTATTATTGTTATTACAATGAATGAATTGGTTGCTGTTTTATTAGTAATTAATTAATTAATTTGGTTATTTACTGGTTAATGTATTTACTTTATTTATTGTTATTTTTGTTTTTTTAGTATTAGTTATTATTTTTATTAGTATACTGTTTAATGGTTTATCACTATTATTTTGTATTCACTCCCTTCAGATAATATCAACATGCATATATATATTTTTTATTTTTATTTAGATTTTTTTCTCTTAATAATATTATTATTATTATTTACTAGTTAATTGATTTACTTTATTGATTGTTATTTCAATTCTAATTATTACTGTCTTTATTTCCATCAGCTATCATCAACATACTTACTGTATATATGCAGTGTTTTATTTAATTTTTAGCATTACCGTTATTATTTTTATTAGTATACTGTTTACCATAATATATATAACATAATATCAATATGTATATATGTATTTTAATTTTTTTTCTCTTATCATTATTATTATTACAATGAATGAATTGGTTGGTTAGATTGGGGATTGATGGGTTAATTAATAGATTTATTTAGTTATTTACTGGATATTGTATTTGTTTTTTATTATTATGTTGCCTTCGACTCTTATTATTTTTTCTTTTTTTTCTTTTTTTATTATACTGTTATTAGAATACCATGTAATTTTTTACTAAGTAGTCAAGTAGAAATTGAAAAAGAGCACATATTTTAACACTATTAAACTCATCAGTTTTTCCCAACATGTGTGTAACTGTACCTGGATGGAGTACATGATGATTCTGAAGCAGGAAACGGCAAACTCGTTGGGGTCCCACAGGTTGTGGTTGTCCAGGTGACTGAGGACAGAAGAAAAAATAAAGAACATCATTAATATTCTCACCTCATAAAACGTCACAAGGAGGAAGTCGGTGGGGATGGATGGATCAGCAAAGCCTGTGATTCCCACCAACAGTCAACGTTGGTTTCTTTTAACCACGACCACAACCCTCGTCCTGCCATATCCAAGTAAACCTCACCAAACCTTAACCATAGATGGAGTAGACCAGAAAACAGACGGCAAAAACAAGCAACCTGTTTTATCATTTGGTCCAGTTTGAACATTTGGCGACATGAGGTTGCAGATTGCAACTCCGTGTGCCAACGGTGGTCAACACAAAAACGTGACTGGCCCTCTCAGGATCTGTTGTACTCATAGCGTAGCTCTTTTGGAGAATCAACCTCCTTGCACATCAAATACCCGCGATTGGTCAGCGTCACTCGGCATCGGAGACCGACGTGCGGGGTAACCTTCTTTTACTTACGGACGCACTCAAACTGAGTGCAGCATCATCTCTTGTACTGTGAATACAGTGACTATCACCGGACCTCACAGACCATCCAATCAGTCCGGTCAACACTTCTTACTTTCAGGTGATTATACACTAAAGAAAACATACTTAATATTATATTCCATTTCTGCCAATATAACTCCCTAAATGCTACAAAATGCTTCTTTAATATCCATTAAGTCATAATCTCGGAGATAAAGAGGAGGATGCAGAGGAGGATCAGAAGAGAAGACCCGAGACATCCCACCGCTGATCTCAGAGAAAGGGCAAAAACGGAGGAAAGTACCAGCCCATAATGCTTCAACTTTGAGCTGAAGCCGCGGAGGTGAGACATACATGAGGTCAAAGGTTGTATAAAACATCATGTGGGTGTTGAAGACATGCAGATGGAGGGCGAGCGGCAGATGGAGGGCGACAGATTTACTCATCTCAGTGGGAGCCGACCTGCAGCCTCGAGCCTGTATAACATATATCTGATATATTTATGTCTTCACACACACACGCACGCACGCACGCACGCACGCACGCACGCACGCACGCACGCACGCACGCACGCACGCACGCACGCACTACATGTCCCTTATAAACTAAAAATAAAATCCCACTAATCTGTGGGGGAAATGTCTTTATTCTTTTATTTCTGGGTTGCTGGATAATAAATAATTCCTGACAATGACTGATATATTTGACTTCAGGACATCTCTGACTACATACATGCTGAAAATCAAACATTTTTACTGGATTCATTTAGATATTTTCCAAAGTAAAAGTCCCTAGAAGTGTATGATTCAACTTGTTGGTCTAGTGGTAAAAACATTAACAACAATCACAATAAATCACAATACTTGTAGAATCGCAATACTTAAAAATTGCTTTACATATAGAATCTGCCCCTAGGTATTGTGATAGTATTGAATCGAGAGATAGGTGAATCGTTTATGTATGTTTAAAAATGTCAACAGAGCTTTGCAGGAAAACTGAGAAAGAAAAAATGCTTCACAAAACAAAGAAAGTCTGGTGATTTTATATTTTAGTGAACTATCTGATGCTCCTACTGAATGTAGAAAAGTTATTTTCTGCTTTCAGGTAAGAGCTCAGAAGAGAGGCAGTACAGGTGAGAGCAGCAGCTTCTTCCACACCGCTCTATTCATATCAAATATTTGACCATACTAAACACATTCGCCCCGTTTCAAGAAGATTTTATGTAAATGTCTTCCTTTCAAAACGGGGAAAAAAGACGGGAACAAGGGAAGAGGAAGGAGAAAGCAGAGGATGGCGATAAAAGAGGATTGGAAGCTGGTTGTATGAGAAACCGTTCACCGACATGACGTCAATCCAAACCCCCCAAAAACCCTCCTCCTCCTCCTCCGTTAACCCCAATCCCTGCTATTTATAGTCTGAAGACGCTTCCCCTTCCTCCTCCTCCCTGCAGGAGCAGTGCAGGAGGAGAACTGGTTTCACAAACAGATGAGAAGCAAAGCGTCTGTTTAACGGAGAGAGAAACTAAAGACCAGACTGCAGTGATGAATGTCCTCTCATTCCTTCAGCTGTACCTGCGTAAAGAAGCCTCCGTGGTCGTTGTATATACATATATCAGTACTTTTCATAATCCTGCAGCGGCGTCTATTTAAACCCAAACCGTGATCTTTTCCTAAACCTAAGGAGATGTCTGGCAGAAAGTCCCGGAGGCTAACTTCTCTCATGTGCATTGCATGCAGTTAACACACCAGACATCATTTATATTTAATAAAAACAGGTGCTGTGTGGTGGATCTAATTTATGCCGATGTGACTGATAAATAAATTTAAGGAAACTTTAAATACACTTTAAAGACACTTTAAATATATATATATATATATACAAAGAAAACAGAAGTCATAGCAGGTTTTTTTTCTGTCACTGCACCAGCTGATGTTGAGCTGACCGGCCTGCAGGGGGCGCATGATGCCAGCGAGTCATTGGTCAGAGCTGGAGGTGACACTGGGAATGTGTTGCCAAAACACACAAACTAGCAGACTGAAAGTGTGAGGATGACACACTCTTACTCGTACTGAGTCTGCAGTCTTTAACGCTGGTTACTGGAGGCTGGAGGCTGGAGGCAGACGTCCCGTGTCGGGTGTCAGACCTGAGAAGATCCCTGACTGGGTGTCAACAGAGAGGAGGGGAGGTGTCGCCGGGTAAAACAAAGGATTGTGGGATTGTCTCAGACTGACTGCACAGTGCAGCTGGACCGACATACGCAGGGCTGCAAACAGCAATCCATCCATTACAAAAACGTGCTTATTTTCAACACCCAAAGGATTTAACTAACAGAAATCACAGAAAAAACAAATCTTTATATTCGACAAGCTGGAACCAGAGGATGTTGGTGAGAGTTTTCTCTAGCTCTACGGAGCTTTTTAGCCTCTTTCAGCTCCTAGTTTTGGTTTCGCTGCACATTTCCGGTCTGGTTCAGTCTCAGCTGTTACTATAAACAATATAAATGATGTATTATATAGGATTTAAATGATCTGATTCTGATTAAATGATAAAATATGCATCCTTTTCCTCCCCTCTAATGTAGAACTGACAAAACCCGGACACAAAATGCTGCAATTAAAACACATTTACATTACGGCTATCAAAGTTAAGGCGATAATAACTCGGGATTTTTAGATTATAGCGCGCTGGTGAAAAGCGGGAAAACCTAAGGAATCCATTGGTACCAACCACGTCATACTAACTCGTCGCCAAGGAGGTTAAATAACGCTCCAAAATTACACTACATTTTGGCGAGGAAAAACTGTCAAAAAATCGTAACGTCACTCCTCGGAGATCGTAGACGTTTGAATACAAAACGACTTGTTGAAATCGGTTAACAAATTTAAGACGTTATCGTGCTTTTTATCCAGAAAAACAGAAGCTCCCGCCCCCCGTTGTATTTGAGGTCAGTCTTGCCCTGTCCAATATGGCGGCCACGTTGACGTACGATCCAGGAGTCGATGCGGGGTCTATTGGTGCCTTCAAATGGGGTGGTATTTACCGTGTTTACGAGATGACTCCATATGAACGCCGCCCTCTCGTGGTATTTACGACCTCGTAAGTGGAAAGTTTCTGAAAGCTCCGAGTTGTGACGTGTTTGTTGACATTGTCAGAAATGGCGGACCTCATAAAAGTACATTTTTCGGTATATAATAAGTTAATATATTGTAATTTTTTGTCGTATTTTGTTTTTCTTCTTAATTCTATAATCTGTCTGAGGAAAATGTTGATATTCCCAATGGCCTCATCTTTCCCTCTGTCATTATACCTTTGCATTTCCTGCATTATGTTACCCATTTGCTAGCTTGCTAAATTGTTAGCCTCTGTGGCTTCTAGATGCCGACAGTAACGTTAATATTGCCGTTGCTTAGCAGCGGTGTTCTTCACGACTTAACCACTTGAACGGCACGCATATCGTGTACACGACCTCCCATCTCGTAAACACGGTAAACACGACCCCATATGAAGGCACCATTTGTATATATATGTCTATGGTAAACTGTGGATGTGAGGTCAGTCTTGCCCTGTCCAATGTGGCGCCGACGTTGGCGTACGATCAAGGAGTCGATGCATATGCGTCTATGTATATATGTTTTATGGTAAAATGTGGATGTGAGGTCAGTGTTGCTCGCAGGAAGGAGAATAAGAGGAAAATGGAGACGTTAAGCTTTGAACAAATTAACTGAAAAAAAAGCTCTGAGGCAAAAAGGGAAAGAAACAAATTGGAGGGAAAGATGATTAAATGCAGCTCAGTTCTTGAAGAGGCCCTACAGATGTCAAGCAGTCACAGTAATATCATGTAATTAATTGTTAATGGAAGCATTAAGGGGCTCGCTCCCTGATTGAATTAGAGCAGCAGTTAGTTACCGTTTCTGAAGCTCAACTTATCAAAAAGCAAAACACTTAAAATATTCAGAAAGCTCCAATAGAATAAGTGTGTTTTTTTATGTGGTTACTGGGAAGCTTTTCATTTCCACTCTGCGACTGTCCAATGTCACAAAGAAATGTGACGTCAAACTCAGAAAACGAGGCAGCAGATTTACAACGTTTTCTCATAATCAGCGGTTGAAATCCCATCAATCAAAGCGTCCTCGGTTTTCCGGGAAGGCTCTCTGGAGAATTAATTATCGACGGCAATCACAGACAACAGGACGGCAAGTCTAAATTACTATCAGTTAAAACAGGAACACCGTGAAATAATTCAATTTGAGGGATACACGACTGCTGCGTCACTGACAACACGGCTGAACAAATTCAAGCAGAATGGAGCTGCGTACCTTCTTTACAGCAGACCTGAGTATTTACTATCTGCTGATTCACAAACCACAAAGCTAGCTGTCACAGACCAGCTGGTCTCATCCACCGTCTGTAGCTATAACTACGAAACATAATGCCCTGAAATTCGTATATAACCCATGAAATCAATTTGCATGTAATCCACGTAACCATGAACCAGGAAGTATAAAGAGCGACAAAGTCCGCGTAGGGAGGATGTCGGGTTGGACGGGAGGGTGAAATAAAACACAAGACTTTAAACCGCTGTTCATGTCCCGTACGAAACTAGAAGTCATCGTTGATTTATTTGCTTATTTATCACAAAGCTTCCACACTTAAGTAACACCAACTCCGTAGTTATTTTAATGAAAACGTTGACTTATTTGTCACGTAACTTCCACACTTAAGCAACGCCACTTGCTTATTTATTTTAACCTAAACGTTGACTTATTTGTCATGAAACTTCTGTACTTAAGTAACACCATATGTCACTTGACTTCCATACTTAACGCCACTTCCGTACTTAACGCCACTTCCGTAGTTATTTTTACCAAAACTTTGACTTATTTGTCACGTAACTTCCGCACTTAAGTAACGCTACTTGCGTATTTATTTGAACCCAAACGTTGACTTATTTGTCACAAAACTTCCGTCTTAAGTAACAGCATATGTCACGTGACTTACGTACTTAACGCCACTTCTGTAGTTATTTTAATGAAAACATTGACTTATTTGTCACGTCACTTCCGTACTCAAGTAACGTCATTTGTCACATAACTTCCGCACTTAGGTAATGCCACTTGCTTATTTATTTTAACCTAAACGTTGACTAATTTGACATGAAACTTCCGTACTTAAGTAACGTCATTTGTCACGTAACTTCCGTACTAAAGTAACGCCACTTCCGTAGTTTTTTAACCAAAATGTTGACTTATTTATTTATTATATAATAATTATTATTATTTATAACCTGTTTATTCTTGTCATGGAGGTATTTGAGTTAATGCAAACATAATGTCTGAGATATCTGAAGATGAAGATGCAGCAGAACAGAGAGACACCACTCCGTTATCTCCCGACTGGACACAACCAACACTTATACTCATAGAACAACACAAGCCTTTTTCTTTTCTCTTTGTCTCTTACTGCTTTATTGTCCTTCTCCGGTCTCTCTCTGTACTTTATATCACTCTGTTGTGACAGACGTCGGATAAATTGTCAGGCCATTATTGCTCAGACCTTCAGGCGCCTTACTATTGATTGTTTATAACGTTTAAGTGATAGGTAGGAACTGAGGCTCAACTGTTTCACTCAGTATTTGTCCTGTTTACTGAGTGTCAGTCAAGACCCTGAAAAGTGCAATGGAATTTATTTCCAGAACATTTATTTTGATGGATGTTTAACACATTATTGTTGGTGCAATTTAACATTTATTTTTCAGTTTTTCCTCGCCAAAATTTAGCGTAGGTTTGGAGCGTTATTTAACCTCCTTTATAATAGGCTAGTATGACATGGTTGGTACCAATGGATCCATTAGGTTTTCTTGTTTCATATGATACCAGTATCTTTACTCTAGCTTTAAAACTGAGTCCGCTACAACTTACAAATCACATCACC
The DNA here is from genome assembly GCF_015220745.1 of Sebastes umbrosus. NCBI lineage: Eukaryota > Metazoa > Chordata > Actinopteri > Perciformes > Sebastidae > Sebastes > Sebastes umbrosus. The sequence goes on along the minus strand of NC_051280.1, from coordinate 32,475,297 downwards.
AAGTTACCACCAATTAAAGGTGCTGTAATGGATCTATTGTTCCCTTCAGCCAGAAAGGACTCTCTATCCATTCAGCAGTGATGCTCAGATGTGCAATTTCTGAGCAAATCCAAGAACACTGAGACAGTTAAAGTGTGTGCGTGTTCAGGACTACGTACCAACATTAAAGGCAATGTGAAGAGTCCAATATATTTCCAGCGTTAGCAGGAAAAAGGCCCCTGGGAGCCCATGATGTTCACACTGATAATGACTCCTCAACTCAAATGGCCCCCAGTGGCAACACCCTCCTCTGACTTCACACATTCAATATCACTAGTGTCATTCCTACAACCAGCCTGCTGCTACTGATATCTAGGAGTAGTGGAGAGAGAGTTACGTTTCTTTAAAACAGGATAATTCCTAATTAATAATAATAATTTGGGCTTTCAGAGTTAATGCAAAATTGTTTTTAACGCCACTAACGTATTAACACAACTTGTGATTTTTAGGTTGTAGTAGGCTCAGTTTTAAAGCTAGAGTGAAGATACTGGTATCATATGAAACTAGACGATTGGATGGCGAGCACTTGTGTTGAGTAAACTGCCATCCATGTGAAAAAAACCATCCATCCTCTGAATGCTCTAGGTCTATAGTCTGATTCATCCATCCTCTGAATGCTCTAGGTCTCTAGTCTGATCCATCCATCCTCTGAATGCTCTAGGTCTCTAGTCTGATCCATTCATCCTCTGAATGCTCTAGGTCTCTAGTCTGATCCATCCATCCTCTGAATGCTCTAGGTCTCTAGTTTGATCCATCCATCCTCTGAATGCTCTAGGTCTCTAGTTTGTGGCTGTAAAGTTTCATGAGGCTGTGATTATCCTAGAGGTCACCACAGGTCATTTTATACAGTGAGGTCAATGAAATATCTCCTATGGGGACTAACATCATCACACATGAATACAGTTGGGCTCATTGGATCCACAAGAGTCTCAGCTTTACTGCATGACCGCATGTGATTATCATAAAGTGGGCATGTCTGTAAAGGGGAGAGTCGTGGGTACCCATAGAACCCATTTACATTCACTGATCTGGAGGTCAGAGGTTAAGGGACCCGTTTGAAAATGGCCATATCAGATTTTCCTCCCTAAAATTTAGCCCAACTTTGGAGCGTTAATTAACGTCCTTCCTGACACGCTAGCATGACATGGTTGGTAGTAATAGTTTCCTTAGGTTTTTCTCGGTTTAGCATGTAAGCATGCCCAAAGTATTGCATGTTAACAAAGGATGTAATGTTTTAGACGTATTTCTTCCGCTGACAGGACGTATGTTCCTACAGTAGCAACCCCTGAATGTCTTCACAACATTTACAACTCATCTAATACTTGTTGAGAAGACCAAACTGTTGGACCGGCGCACTAACTGACTAACTGTGTGACATCACCGTCCCCGGAGCCACGCCGCTATTGAGGCTAAAAATACTAAAATACAAAAAACCCAGTAATTTAAATATCTGCATGAGCTGCAGCCGAGGATGAAAGGAAGCGAAGGAGTGAAGCCTGAGCACTCAGAGCGGCTCAGCGGAGCGGAAACAAGACGGCGACGGAGGAAATCTCAGCGGGGGGGCTCGGTCGGTCGGCCGTTCACTCGGTAATTGTCCAATTTATGCCAATAGGAGCAGCGACGGGGATATTTAACTCCCGAGGGAGGGAGGGGAATGGAGGCGCCGCGACGGTGTGCCACACTCATACGGCAGCCGCCCGCGTGATAAGAGAGCTCATTTAATTTCCTCTGTGTGCTGGGAGTCTGCAAAATGTAAGTGGAAGAAGAAGAAGAAGAGAAGTGTGTTTCAGTGTGCATGCATTGTGTGTCTGTCTTGCGTCTACATGTGTGTTTATGTGTGTGTGTGTGTGTGTGTGTGTGTGTGTGTGTTATTGGGCGACAGGTTTATTTGCTGCCCTGTCACCTCTCCTGCCGTCTGTGTCATGACTCCGACCTGCAATAAAGCAGGTTATGAATCTGAGTGCTGCATGGCGAGGAGAAGAAGAAGAAGAAGAAGAAGAAGAAGGGCTTAAAGTTGCGTTCACATCAGGCTAAATAATGGAGCAAACATGGAGCTAAATAAGGACACATAGATGGCTGAAGTTTAATACTGTTCCAGCCATATACAGGAAATGAAACAGATACCTGGCGCTCTGCTACAAACAACAAATAACAACAGAGCTCCAGAGAAGCCAAATCAAACTGACATGAGTGCCGCAGCAGCTGGAAAAACTTAAGAATGTATTTCTTATGTTGTAAATAGTAGGGGCGGGAAAACAAATCCATTCACCTAGGTATTGTTTCTTTTTTTACCATTTTGTGATAATGATAATATTAGTATTAGGGACACATTGAGGAAAATATAAATAAAATAAATTCATAATATTATAATATAGTAATTTTATGTTATTTTCTTTTTTTCTCATAATATTATGACTTTATTCTCGTAATATTACGACCTTTTTCCTCGTAATATTCTGACTCTGTTCTGTAAATCTCAGATGTTTTTTCCCTCAATGTGGCCCTAATTCTCCGTAGTACATTGTCTCTTTGGCCCTCACTGCATTAGACTTATATACTATATACTTAGACTATAAACTGTGTTACCTTCATCACAATGATCAAATGTTTTGCGGCTCCAGACAGATTTTTTTTTGCCTAAAATGTCTCTTTTGATAGTAAAGGTTGCCGACCCTTGGCCGGAAAGGATACGCTCAGAGCTGGTAGAAATATAAAACCCGGCGTTTACAGGCTGTAAAGCAAAAACAATCCCACAGTTGCACTCTTTGCTAACGTTGAGGTACTCACACCAACACGGGTCGGACGGCGTTGTTCATGTTGCCGTAGGCCGCCCTGCCCAGCAGCTCTCTGAAGCAGCTCTCCGCCAGCGCCGCCGGGTTTTCCTCCCCGTCCTGACCCACCCCCGACGGCGTGCCGGGTTGCCCTGCCCTGTGAAGACAGAGACAGACGACGGTTAGAAAGAACATCACACTTGCATCACTTCCTGAACAGCAGGACAAAGACAGCAGACAAAGTGAGCGCGGTCACTGCTGCGTTAGCGTATCGGAAAACATACAAAAATCAAGTTTAAAAAGGACTGAAAGGAAATCTGATTTAATGAGTCTGCATGTGAGACTACGAGCCCAGAATCGATTCTTCATATCGCACACAAAGAATCGGTAAAGAGAGAGAGAGCAGCAGAGTGCAATAACATTTAGAGGGAGAAACAGCAGGAAAAGAGAAAGCTTCAGGATATGAGAGAGAGTGAAGAATGAAGGACTGAAGGCGGAGGAGAGACTGAAAAGAAATCAATCAGAGCAGCTGGAAAAAAAGGAGAAATCAAATGAAAGAGTATTGACCCGACTCAATCAGATAGGTGTGTGTGTGTGTGTGTGTGTGTGTGTGTGTGTGTGTGTGTGTGTGTTGAGTCAATCAGTCTACATCAGGAGATAGAAACACTGCAAAAAATGACTGGGCAAGAAATTGTATCTAGTCTAGTTTATAATGTTATGAGAAATCTGCTCATTAGAGAAGAACGTTCTCCATCAGAAATGAAGCAAAAATGATGAATCAATCAAGAAAATTAGTGTTCAAAATGAACCTTAAAGGGAGATTTGTCAAGTATTTAAGACTCTTATCAACATGGGAGTGGACAAATATGCTGCTTTATGCAAATGTCTGTATATATTTATTATTGTAAATCAATTAACACAAAACAATGACAGATATTGTCCAGAAACCCTCACAGGTACTGCATTTAGCATAAAACAATATGCTCAAATCATAACATGGCAAACTGCAGCCCAACAGGCAACAACAGCTGTCCCAAGTCTTGACTTGAGTCCCAAGTCAAGACAGGCAGTTCCAAGTCATCGTAGCTCAATGGCAAAATATTTTTTCTGTTTCTTCTATATGGCTTTAGCAAAAATGTTTCATATACAGTAAGTCGTTCTGTTCTGCTACCTCTATTGTCAAGATTTGGTTAAGTTTAAGGCGACTAAAACTACTTGACAAGGTCGAAAGGTTTACGGCTAAAATAAATCATCTGGACTGATGCCAGGAGACGGGACGCTAACGGGTCTCTGGTGTCAAAGTCGAACACTTTGTTGGTCCATCCAACGGGGTTTTGCAGTTCAAGTTCTACTTTTGCTTCTGAGAGCGGACGGTCATTATTCACGAGACCACGAGAGGTCACCTGTAAACAGAATGTAAAAACGGGTCTATTTTAAATCATCTGAACAAATGTCCCATGTTGGACAACCTTGCTGATCCTGCAGCTCCACATACATGAAAAGAACGTCTTGTGCACAAGTTTGTCATTTCCTGCTATTTCAAGAATCCAGTCCTGGCAGCAGTTCAGAAGAAGGCCTCCCGTTATGCGTCATATTGATAAAATAATGCAATAGTAAATCACTTCCGCGGCAATAAGCCCGGTCGCAGATGGACCGTAGGCAGCCGGGTCTCCGGAGGGAAACAATGCAATTACTGTCGGCCCACACAGGCGGTTCAGGGGAAATGAAATGCTTATTGCTTGTTAGAAACAGGGACACCAGAGATAAAGAAAGAAGTGAAAATCTCTCCTGTAACAGAAGGTGGATTGGTGTTGTTTAATGAAGTGGCCAGAAAATAACGTATTAATGCTGTAGATTGTTTCCGATGAGAAAAGAGTTCTAAAGTGTTAAAGTCGTCCTGAGGACTAAAGAACACGGTTCAACCAGGCAGTCACTTCATTTACATTCTTCCTGCAGGCTCCATTTACCACGTTATAATGAATCAAAGGAAATGATGCTCGGCATATGTAGAAAATGTCCAATTTAATGTAATGGTGGCCTTGGATATTTGGCAGCGGTGGTGATTAAATATTAATAATAGAGAGTTTTCAAAAGTAAATTACTAGTAAAGTGCTTCACTGCCTGGACAAAAAAAAAAAAAAACTCAATAAGACTAAACACAGAATAATACAAGAGTACTACAAGTATTTGGTGCTTTGACAGATAAAAATGGACCGCATTAAAAACCCGGATTTACTGCTGAGATTAACGGCTGACGTCTCCGGAGCTCCTTTGATTGGTCACTTTGAATACTGATCCTGATGTCTGATTGGCTGTTTAGTTTGATCACTGACAAAGTAAAAGTCAGGCAGTTGCCGGTCGTGTCTAGAAGGTATCCCACAAGTTGTGAAAACGTGCAAAAACTCCCGACTCGTTGCCCAACGACCTATCCTAAACTTAACCATTGGAGGTCAATACCCAACAATAACCTTTCAAGGTCAATGCCTAACCTCAACTATTGGAGGTCAATGCCTAACTTTAACTATCAGAGGTCAATGCCTAACCTTAACCATTCAAGGTCAATGCCTAACCTCAACCATTCAAGGTCAATGCCTAACCTCAACCATTCAAGGTCAATGCTTAACCTCAACCATTCAACGTCAATGCCTAACCTTAAATATTCAAGGTCAATGCCTAACCTTAACCATTTAAGATCAATGCCTAATGTCAACCATTCAAGGTCAATTCCTAACCTTAACTACTAGAGGTCAATGCCTAACCTTAACTACTAGAGGTCAATGCCGAACCTTAACTACTAGAGGTCAATGCCTAACCTCAACCATTAGAGGTCAATGCCTAACCTTAACTATTAGAGTTCAATGCCTAACCTTAACCATTCAAGGTCAATGCCTTACCTCAACCATTCAAGGTCAATGCCCAACCTTAACCATTCAAGGTCAATGTCAAACCTTAAATATTCAAGGTCAATGCCTGACCTCAACCATTCAAGGTCAATTCCTAACCTTAACTATTAGATGTCAATACCTAACATTAACTATTAGTGGTCAATGCCTGACCTTAATTATCCAAGGTCTATGCCTAACCTCAACAATTAGAAGTCAATGCCTAACCTTAACCATTAGATGTCAATGCCTATCCTTAACTATTAGAGGTCAACGTCTAACCTCAACCATTCAAGGTTAATGCCTAACCTTAACCATTTGAAATCAATACCTAACCTTAACTATCCAAGGTCAAAGCCTAACCTCAACTATTCAAGGTCAATGTCTAACCTTAACCATTTGAAATCAATACCTAACCATAACTATCCAAGGTCAAAGCTTAGCCGTAACTATCCAAGGTCAAAGCTTAACCTCAACCATTCAAGGTCAATGCCTAACCTTAACCATCTCGCAAGAGTTTCGCAACTAGTGGGTTACCTTCTAGACACGACTGGAGGTGTCTGAGAGAACAACCATCTTTCAGAGATCCCATTTTAATATTGTCTATATTACTCTGTTATAGCTATCCAGATATACTGCTCTGTGCACTTGCATCACATACACGCTCCTGCTTTTTACGTGTGTGGGGTTTTGAGACCAATTAAATGCCAATTTTATTCAGGTCAAAAATGTAAATTAAGGGGTTGAGATGAACCTCAATGTCCCGGGTTAAACCCAGTCAGAGAATCTTTGCTGCACCCCTCTCTCTTTCCCTCATCTCTCCTCTATCGCTGGCTCAAAATGAGTAAATGAATGTGAAGGACTATTTCATTTTATTTTATTTAGATAATGTGTCTTGTGTTCCTGAAATGTGTGTATTTAATCAGGCAGTCAGCCCTGAAGAGGTTAAAAGAAACGAAGGTGCAGAGAGGCTGAGATATGTGACGTCAGTGATGAAGGGAATTAAGAAAACAAAAGAGGTCAAAGTCGTCTTCAAGGTGGCTGCCTTACAACACAACACAGTGTGTGTGTGTGTGTGTGTGTGTGCGTGTGTGTGTGTGTGTGTGTGTGTGTGTGTGTGTGTGTGTGTGCGCTGTCGAACAACACAAGCAAGCATTTAATTGTGGAACAAGGAGAGCCTTTCTTCTGAACCTCCACCTCTGGTTTCTGCACGCCGCCCACGTCCGCCCTCCCCGAGAAGCAATTAACAGAATCAAACGCCCTTGACCGCGGCTTCCTCACCGAGTCCGCTGAGGCTCGATTAGAAAGCCCCACGACATGCCGCCGTGGGGTGGAGGAAACTGACCACGACTGTTTGGGGAAAAAACATTATCTGAAGCAAAATTGTGTTCGGGGAACCCCCCCCCCCAAAAAAACAACAAAACAGGGCTTTTCCTCCAGAGCATTTATTCCCTCAGAGGGCCGACGTCTAACTGTGTTTTTGTGGTGAGCGCTGAGTCACACTATGAAAATGACAAACCCCGACTCTGCTGATGGACATTTTGTTTGACAGGATGCTGCTGGACGGCAGCGATGTTGTCGTCGTCAGTCTCTGAATGGGTAGAAAAACTGTGGCCTACGTCAACAGAACTAATTTCCACCTGCCATTCACAGGATGTTTCTATTCAGAGAGCTGCTGGACTGAACAGCGTGTCGGGGAAATATTTTTAATTCATCATTTAGCACCAACTCTAAAACTCTAATTTTGGTTTTACGACACATTCAGTGTGTGTTTCCATCAGCATAAAGCCTCGTCCACACTGGGAACGTCAGCAGTGCGTTCCGGCGTCCGTGTTAACAGGTTAGAGAAGCCAGACTCAGCTGCGTGTCAGCTGCGTCTCTTCTAGAGATTCGAGGTCTCGCCTATTTTTGATGCGAGCCGCGCGGTTCACAGCAACAACACACAGTAAAAGTGATCTATTGACTGTATATTGACATTATACCAGCTACATTACTACAGTTTCAATGTCTCTATCTGTAGAATATGTTATGGAGATGAAAAAAAGGAAAGACTTATTTTTAAATCAACATTTCCTGTTTTCATTTAAAAATAAAAGCCATCAAGCGTTTTTTTTTTCTGTGGACAGAATTCCTTCATTTGTTAAAACAAGGCTTTTATTCTGAAATATGTGCCGGACAGTGTTGTAGAACATGCAGTGACTTGGAGAGCTCCATGAATTAATATAATACAGGGTTTTAATTGTGGATTATTACTATTATTTACAAATTATCACGTTTCTTAACCTTTCTCCGTCTAAAATAAATATAACTTACATTTATAATGAAATGAAATGGCCATTATGAAATGCAAACTCTATGTAGGAAGAAAGAGCTGGCAGCAGCAGAAACCCCAGCTGGTGTAAACACCCGATTCGTGAATCACGCAGCCGCCACGCAACCCAGCCGCCACGCGATCCAGCCGCCACGCAACCCAGCCGCCACGCGACGCACGTGCTCCTGACGTTCCCAGTGTGGACGAAGTTTTGTCTTTGAAACAATACCCAGCCTTGACAGTTAAATCAACGCCTCTCTATACCCGTTTCAACAAACAGTGAACATTATAACCTTCACGGAGGGAGGATTTATAGCAGGTCTGTTGAATTAGACTCCTCAGGTTCAGTCTGACCTTCAGGTCTTGTGAAGGACACATCTTGCTGGTCTGCATTGTGAGCCAGGTTTGCGTCTCGCTGAAGGACATGTCTTTGTATCGTTACGGGCCCCGCTGGGCTCATAAGTCAAACTGATCTGAACTTAATTCAGTTCAAACCGAGTACAAAGGCGAGCTCGCAGGCAGCTCTGGCAACGTTTAAAAGGAAAATCCCCCTTTTTCATGTGCTAATAACGTCCACGGTCGGTGGAGGTTGATCTCAAGGTGATTTCTTTTGATGCACGGTGTGACACTTCTCATCAAACAGAGGCCTGTTATGCAAATCCACAGTTAAAAAGGGAGGAAAGAGAGCCAATATTTTATGTTTATATTACACCTCTGATTTTTGACACGTTAATATCCTGTTATCACTTTATCACTTTACACCACAATGAACTTTTGTACTTTTATTCTGATTTGGTAAATACCTTTTTGTTTTCTAAAGTCAAACTGAAGGAGCGCCAAACCCCCTAAACACGCCCCGGTTAAGGTGTAGTAAAATCTAATCGGGTCGAATCACATCATTCATCCACCTGTGATGAATTAAGGTGTTATGGATGTTGCTTTAGGAAGAGAAGAGCAAGCAGGAGAAAAAACACAAGGAGGGACACAAAAAAGAAAAAATACAGAGTCCAAAAATAGCTTTTTGTTCACATGGAAACCACCCGGAGGAGAGGAGAGGAGAGGAGGGAGAGGAGGGGAGAGGAGAGGAAATAGGAGAGAAAACAGGAAAGGAGAGGAGAGGAGAGGAGAAGAAACAGGAGAGGAGAGGAGGGGAGAGGAGAGGAGAGGAGAGGAGAGGAGAGGAGAGGAGAGGAGAGGAGAGGAGAGGAGAGGAGAGGAGACGAGACGAGACGAGACGAGACGAGACGAGACGAGAGGAAAGGAAAGGAAAGGAAAGGAAAGGAGGGAGAGGAGAAGAGAGAGAGGAGAGGAGAGGAGAGGAGAGGAGAAGAAACAGGAGAGGAGAGGAGAGGAGGGGAGGGGAGAAGAGAGGAGAGGAGAGCAGAGGAGAGGAGAGGAGAGGAGAGGAGAGGAGAGGAGACGAGACGAGACGAGAGGAAAGGAAAGGAAAGGAAAGGAAAGGAGGGAGAGGAGAAGAGAGAGAGGAGAGGAGAGGAGAAGAGAGGAGAGGAGAGGAGAGGAGAAGAAACAGGAGAGGAGAGGAGAGGAGAGGAGACGAGACGAGACGAGACGAGACGAGACGAGACGAGAGGAAAGGAAAGGAAAGGAAAGGAGGGAGAGGAGAAGAGAGAGAGGAGAGGAGAGGAGAGGAGAGGAGAGGAGAGAGTAGAGGAGAGGAGAGAGTAGAGGAGAGGAGAGGAGAGAGTAGAGGAGAGGAGATGAGAGGAGAGGAGAGGAGAGGAGAGAGGAGAGAGGAGAGGCAAGTAGGGGAGAGGAGAGGAGAGGAGAGGAGAGGAGAGGAGAGGAGGTCAGTTTTTGTTGTTTAGTCTCAAACCTTTAGAGGTTTCTGACCTCATCGGGACTTTCTCTGTTGAATAACAACGTTTAAATAAAGTCCATGTTTCTGAGTTGGTGGAGGTCACTGCTCGTTGGTGGAGGTCACTGCTCGTTGGTGGAGGTCACTGCTCGTTGGTAGAGGTTACTGCTCGTTGGTGGAGGTCACTGCTTGTTGGTGGAGGTCACTGCTTGTTGGTGGAGGTTACTGCTTGTTGGTGGAGGTTACTGCTTGTTGGTGGTGGTCACTGCTTGTTGGTGGAGGTTACTGCTTGTTGGTGGAGGTTACTGCTTGTTGGTGGAGGTCACTGCTTGTTGGTGGAGGTTACTGCTTGTTGGTGGAGGTTACTGCTTGTTGGTGGTGGTCACTGCTTGTTGGTGGAGGTTACTGCTTGTTGGTGGAGGTTACTGCTTGTTGGTGGAGGTCACTGCTTGTTGGTGGAGGTTACTGCTTGTTGGTGGAGGTCACTGCTTGTTGGTGGAGGTCACTGCTTGTTGGTGGAGGTTACTGCTTGTTGGTGGAGGTCACTGCTTGTTGGTGGAGGTTACTGCTTGCCGGTGGAGGTCACTGCTTGCTGGTGGAGGTCAATGCTTGTTGGTGGAGGTTACTGCTTGTTGGTGGAGGTCACTGCTTGTTGGTGGAGGTCACTGCTTGCTGGTGGAGGTTACTGCTTGTTGGTGGAGCCTGACAGGTAGATTACCGTGTAAACAGCTCTATCACTTAAAGAAAACGATGCGTATACGAGCCGAGCGTCTCTCATATTTCATATTGTTGTGCTTTGGCTGCATTAACCTTGAACACCTTCTGTTCCTGAACTCTCCACGTTAACTCAGAGTGACAGTAAAGAGGAGAAGAAACGAGACGGTACGGTAATAAATCTCCTCCTGTCCCCACAACACCTCAACACTGCTCACATACTGTACGATAAGAGACATCAAATAAAAGATGCAGAAGAGAAGAAAACTTGAGTTATGATCGGGTGAAAGTCAAGGACAGGACTTTGTTTTCTTTCCTCTCATTGTTCAATATAACAGTTGAGTTAAGTTTGTCACAACCTTATTTGAACTATACTCGTGTATTGTGTGTGTGTGTGTGTGTGTGTGCGTGTGTGTGTGCAGTACCTGTCCAGGTCGTCGCTGTCCTGCATGTTGAACAGCATGGACGGGATCAGCTTGTCCATGTGCTGAGGCTCCCAGATGATGGCCTGCAGCTCGTCGTTCACCGTTTTCCTCACCACGCCCTGCAGACCTTTGATCCCGGCCACGCGGATCCTGACACAGACACATGGTGCTGTTAGAGAGCCAGCTCTGATTTCTCCAGTATAGTACAATATAATGTAGTATAGTATAGTATAGTATAGTATAGTATAGTACAGAATAGTATATATAGTTTTGACTTTTGTTGGAGACAATGAATAATGTGTAATAATGTGTCTTGTAAGCCTGTGCAGGTTGGGTATAGTTGTATGCATTAGGGCTGCAAGAAATGTAGTAATTGTAAAATAAAAAAAAGTTAATTAAAGAAAGAAAAGTAAAAAAAAATTCTAAATAAATAAATAAAAAGTAAAAAAACAAAAAAGAAATTTACGGCTGCAACAAATAATCGATTAAATAATTTAAATTTTTTAAATATAATAATAATAACAATTTTTATTATTATTATTATTATTGTTATTAATAATAATCAAATCATATTTTTTTCAGGAAAAGATATACTTTTATTCGGCACTTTTTTCTTTTTTTCTTAAAAAAATATTCGTTTACATAAAAATGTTATCAATAAAACCTTTGAGGTACATTTTGAAGAGATAAAAAATAGGAATTTATTAATTTGCGAATAATTGCAATTAACTTGGACAATCATGCAATTCATTGTGATTAAATATTTGAATCAATTCAAAAGAAAAAAAGTAAAAAAATATAAAAAATTAAATAAATAAACAAATGAATAAATGAATAAATAAATAAATTAAAAAAGTAAAAAAAATTAGATAAGAAATTAGGGCTCCAACAAATAATCGATTAAATCATTAAAAAGTATAAAATATAATAATAATAATAATAATAATAATAATAGTTATTATTATTATTATTATTATCATTAGTTGCAGCCCTAGTATGAATGGCACAATAATGTCCAAACATAAAGCAAAGAAAAAACACAAAAAGAAACTGTCCTAATTGGAAAAGAAGCCAAACTGGTTGTTTGTTCAAACAGGGTTATTGCTGTCTTGAAAAGCTGTGCTCACGCAAGTGTCACTATCCAGTGAAGCATGAAGACAGCACTGGTAATCTGATCGATTTGATGCTGTATTCTGACATGAAGTAATGTCGAACTTATACTGCCTCTAAAAAGTATTCAGGTGGTTGTTGGTTTGGTTTGGTTTGGTTTGGTTTGGTTTGGTGTGCGTACAAACAGGAAGTGGAGACCGGGATTTGTGTCCCGTCTGCTTCTTCTGTATCAGCGTGAATTCACCCGTCAGTGTACTTTGAGAGTTTCTCTGCAGGGATGACTCACTCTGTCTCTCTCTCAACTTCAACTTCCAACTCCAAAGAAACTCATCTTAATAATATTTTAATATCATTTCCAGCACTACATAATATATTAAAACACGCACGCACGCACGCACGCACGCACGCACGCACGCACGCACGCACGCACGCACGCACGCACGCACGCACGCACGCACACACACTCCAGTCTCTCCAATGTGCCAGACAGAAAAAGCCTGGAGTCGACAGGGTCTGCAGAGCTCAGCCTGAGTCCGACTGCACCATCTACTATTTCTGTCTCTCCTCTCGGTTTTTCTGACACAAACAGCCGTATGAGCAATAATATGAAAAGCAGTGCGGGTGACCTCGCCTTAGGCCTAATCCAATAACCGCCAGAGAAAAACCTATTTGGGAATTCCTCTCCACCTACAGCGAGACGCCGCCGAATGTTATAATGAAATACAGGAGAAAAAAAAGCAAAGTGAGAAGTCATACTGTTAACAGCGGCGGCGGAGAGGTATCAAGCCAACTCGAAAATAATCCCAGCATCCCCAGGCTCTCACCGTACCACACACCCCCAACCAACACCAGCACTCACACACACATATATATAAATGGAGATTTCTATGCAGGTCTCAGCTGCTGCAGTCACATTGTTGTAAATAACTGCAGTAATACTGGAGGAGGGAAGTTATTCTCACGATGACTGAGAGAGAAGTCTTCAGGTATTGTTTTAATATACGCTGCTCGTCTGTATTAGAGGGAGAAGTCGTCTTGGAAAGTGCTATGCGGTGTCACAGCCTCACCTGAGCCTCGCTGCCGTTGCTAAGCTATTTTTACCAGCCTAACAATGCGGCTGGCAGACAGACAGACAGACAGATAGACAGGCAGACAGACAGACAGACAGATAGACAGACAGACAGACAGACAGGGAGAGAGAGGGAGAGAGAGAGAGAGAGAGGGAGAGAGAGAGTTTCTCTGCCTTCAAAATAATGAAGAAAGTGTGTTTGTCTGACATCCTGCTCCCTACAACAGGCTCATTTTTTCCTTAAATTGTTTCACATAGCAGGTGAATAATAAAACATGTTGGTATTTTGTTCATATGATCAATTACTCTATTACTATTATTATTATTATTTGGCTGTTCATTCATTGCCTGGCGATAATAGAGAGCTCTCTCTATTCACATACATCTTTTATTTTCTGCATTTCCGCCAAAGAATACACCTGGTAGCTCTCAATTCAGTGCAATTCAATACAATTATCTATCAATTAGGGCTGCCAATCGATTAAACACCAAACAGGTAGAGCCAGAGCAACACGACCTCCTCTCCACGTCAGATAGATAGAGCCAGAGCAACACGACCTCCTCTCCACGCCAAACAGGTAGAGCCAGAGCAACATGACCTCCTCTCCACGCACAAATAGATAGAGCCAGAGCAACACGACCTCCTCTCCACGTCAGATAGATAGAGCCAGAGCAACACGACCTCCTCTCCACGCCAAACAGGTAGAGCCAGAGCAACACGACCTCCTCTCCACGCCAAACAGGTAGAGCCAGAGCAACATGACCTCCTCTCCACGCACAAATAGATAGAGCCAGAGCAACACGACCTCCTCTCCACGCCAGATAGATAGAGCCAGAGCAACACAACCTCCTCTCCACCGTGGAACCTTGAGAGAGGCTTGTGACTATGTTATATTATACAGATGTTTCTAATATTGTATCTAACCGATGGACGGAGTTATGACCGGAAAAAACAATCAATCAAAATAACGTATTTGTTTACATCCCGAAACTTTCCGGCTCTACTTGGTTCTTTTCACTGAAGATGTTGCGTTGGGTTTCCTGGAATGTTTTTCCACCTATAAACAGCCTCGTTATTCCCCTCAAGTTCTTGTGGATTTGCTGTTTTATGTCTCTAAAGATTGCCGCGCACTACCCATTACTCTCAAATGATCCTCTTCCCTCGGCCTCAGATCGGTGCTGGCTCCATCTGCTTTCATTTCCTCAAAGAATGGATGCATCTTGTTGTTTGACTTTGTTTTCCCTGATCTCATGCTATTAATTTAGTGAGTCAAGTATTGTTTTTATTACTAATAGAAAAGATGCCAGAACAACAAAAACGAGATCCTACAGCGATAAAAAAGGGATTTCCTTTTCACAATAAGACATTTCAGGCAGGTAAACCTCCCACCCCCTTTTTTTGTAAATCACTTCAGCTTTTCACATCATAAGCCAAGTTGTCTTCTTCGTTTCATCATCAATGCGTCTTTCAAAATGCCCGCACTTCAATCCGAGTGCAGCGAGGCTCTCCCGCGGTGGTGTTGTGTGTGCTCTCAGTGGGAGGGAGAAGATCCATGAAATATGGCTATCAGGAGGAGATATATTTAATTCTGTATTCATAGGATTCAAGTGGGATGAGACCTGCGCTGGTGGGGGGTGATTGTGTTACAGCCCCTCCCCCCAGCTGGATGAGCGGATGGTACGATCCATCACTGCATTAAAAGAGGGGGGTTGTTTCTGACTCAGACTGTAAAACGTCTTCATAATAATAATCGGTAACGCTTCCTTTTACAGGTCTGCCAAATTTCATGCTAATTAGGTGATAATTAGCAATTAACCTATTTGAAAATTCTTTGGAATTACTGCCAGATTACGTTATTATAAACATTATTTAATAATTATATTCCGCTATTTCCCAATAGCTGGTAATGTATTTAATACATTTCCAGGAAAAGAATACATAGTTAATTGCTTTATTTCCATGTCTGCTGATAAATAGATGATATTTAGCAAATAACCAGGTTACATTTGTGTAGACGATAAGCTATTTTAGCATATAACGGTTAAATAATGTTTATAATAAAGTACATTTTGATACATTTTGTAAATTAATTACAAATTACAAGTAAATATTGGGGTAATTTGGCAATAATTCCACAGAAATTTCAAATAGGTTACTTGCTAATTTTCACCTAATTACCATGAAATTTGCAGACCTGTAAAATGAAGTGTTGACCTGCTATCTCCCCCTAAAGACCCCCTGTAACCACCTAAAGAAGACTAAAACAGGCCTATTGTGGGTCTCAGAGGGTTAACTGAGGGTTAACTGAAGCAGCTGATTTCTCCGACTCAATTCGACCCCATGAAGAGAACTAATCAGAGAAGCTATTTGCGGTATCAATGATCAATCAGCTGTTTTCTCATGAATGTGAACGGCGCTAACAACTGCTCCAGGGGGGGAGCCCAAAGAGTGAAATTAAACAATCCATCACACTGTCGCGGACCCGCCTCACTTCTGGAACTATATTTAGATTAGTTTTGCTTTTAAAAATGAAGATAATGAAAGAATCTGGGAAACAGCCGACACTCGTTGTTTTCTCTCTGGATGCATTCTGCACCAGTCGGACACAAGAAATACCCGTCTGGGGAGTAGGATGACTTCCAGTGGTCAAGTCAGGAGGATATTAGTGCAAGAAACAACTTTCTTTAACTCAAATGACGGCAGTAAATATCTAAATATAAATAGAAGAGGAAGTACTTAGTTACTTCTAAGAGTTTAGTCTAAAAAGGCTAAAAAAGACACATGTCTCATGTGAGAAGTGTCTCTGTCTTCTTACCTGGTCCTGGTCTCGGTCTCTTCGTGAGTAGAGTGGCACATGGCGCTGAACTGGGACACGAAGAAGTCGTAGCGGCGGTGGTAAGACGGCGTGTCCTCCTCAATGTTGGCAAACTTCACAAACTAGAGAGAGGACAGAGAGATGAGAGAAACGTTCATTAGTGTCACTAGTCGTAGGGCAAGTAGGCGATTTGAGGGCTGGATGAAGGGCAACGCCATCATTAGAATCTGTGGCCCCGACCATGGCTCTGAAATATCACTGAGTTAGAATCTATGGCCCCGACCACGGCTCTGAAATATCAGTAAGTTAGAATCTATGGCCCCGACCATGACTCTGAAATATCAGTAAGTTAGAATCTATGGCCCCGACCACGGCTCTGAAATATCAGTAAGTTAGAATCTATGGCCCCGACCATGACTCTGAAATATCAGTAAGTTAGAATCTATGGCCCCGACCACGGCTCTGAAATGTCAGTAAGTTAGAATCTATGGCCCCGACCACGGCTCTGAAATATCAGTAAGTTAGAATCTATGACCCCGACCACGGCTCTGAAATGTCAGTAAGTTAGAATCTATGGCCCCGACCATGGCTCTGAAATGTCAGTAAGTTAGAATCTATGGCCCCGACCATGGCTCTGAAATATCAGTAAGTTAGAATCTATGACCCCGACCACGGCTCTGAAATGTCAGTAAGTTAGAATCTATGGCCCCGACCACGGCTCTGAAATGTCAGTAAGTTAGAATCCATGGCCCCGACCACGGCTCTGAAATGTCAGTAAGTTAGAATCTATGGCCCCGACCATGGCTCTGAAATATCAGTAAGTTAGAATCTATGGCCCCGACCATGACTCTGAAATATCAGTAAGTTAGAATCTATGGCCCCGACCACGGCTCTGAAATGTCAGTAAGTTAGAATCTAAGGCCCTGACCATGACTCTGAAATGTCAGTAAGTTAGAATCTATGGCCCCGACCATGACTCTGAAATATCAGTAAGTTAGAATCTATGGCCCCGACCACGGCTCTGAAATGTCAGTAAGTTAGAATCTATGGCCCCGACCATGGCTCTGAAATATCAGTAAGTTAGAATCTATGGCCCCGACCATGGCTCTGAAATATCAGTAAGTTAGAATCTATGGCCCCGACCATGACTCTGAAATATCAGTAAGTTAGAATCTATGGCCCCGACCATGACTCTGAAATATCAGTAAGTTAGAATCTATGGCCCCGACCACGGCTCTGAAATATCAGTAAATGTAAACTGCTGTAAATCCCCCTCCGACAGCCTGAATTGATATTTAAATATCTAAAATCAGAGGTTAGAGTGGTGGCGTAGTTACTAATCGACCTTCACCTCTCAACAATGGAGAGACAAAACTGGACGTCTGAAATGGCGCCGAGAACACAAAGACACGTAGGACGTTTCCAGTGACTCAGAGTGAAAATAACGCCGAACTGGAACTGGAAGCGACGGTGAGAACGATAATAAACCATTATAAAGAGACACCCCCCTTTTTGTCCTGCCTATAATTTCCTCCCTCCAAAACAAGCGTCCTCTGGAGAGGTCTCTCCTCGCAGTCAGCTGTGTAGCGCTTCTCGCTAACCCCTATCATTGTCCACTGCAACAAATTGCCTCTGTACAGTTCGGCATTGGTGACTCAAAACCCCCCCCGCCGCTCTACCTGGTAATTTCCTTCCATTTTGTACCTAACCTTTTTTTCCAGGGCTAATGGCTCAGATGGAAGGAGGTAACGCCGGCAGCTGGCGAACAGGAGAGTGGCTTCCCAAACGTGTTACTGTGTTGCTGCAGCAGAGGAAGTGGGGGGGGGGGGATCCAGGCGCTAGACGCTGTAGAGGGTGGGGACTAATTACTGGGTTTTGTGTTTATGAGGTGCCGAGGGGGAAGTCTGGTCACGACTTGAGCGTGGGCGTCGTGTGGGGGTCGTGTGGGGGGCCCCTGAACGGATTTAGTTTGGTTTAATTCGGTCAAAAACTAAATATATATAATATACCCAACACAAAAATACAGATTAAAAAAAGACCTTTTCTTTTTGCCATGCTAGCTTCCATGGAAATATTAGTCGATTGGTGGGTCGGTCTGTCGTTTTGGTCCAACAAACACAGGACTTTCAAACAGGAAACCGCTGTTACGTTACGTTTCTGCACTTATGTTACGTTGTTTCCGTACTAGGGCTGTCAATCGATTATAATATTTAATCGCTTTTTTATCAGTTCTAAATGTACCTTAAAGGGAGATTTGTCAAGTATTTAATCCTCTTATCAACATGGGAGTGGACAAATATGCTGCTTTATGCAAATGTATGTATATATTTATTATTGTAAATCAATTAACAACACAAAACAATGACAGATATTGTCCAGAAACCCTCACAGGTACGTATGTATAATGTATATGTATATGTAGTATGTGTACTTACTTATGTATAATACAATATATGAATAGATAAATAAATAAATAAATATAAAAAATAAATAAATACATACAGAAAATAAAAATTGAAAGGAAAATGAATACATATAAAAAAATGTAAAATCAAAAATACATATAAAATAAGAGTGTAAAATAAAAAATATATGTTAAAAAAAATGTTAAAAAAAAGAAAATGAAAATGTAAAAGAAAAAATGGAACAGATAAAAAATAAATAAATATATAGATAAATAAATAAATATAAAAAATGTGTCAGTGTGCTGACTTGACTATGACTTTCCCCCAAACTGCATGTGATTATCATAAAGTGGGCATGTCTGTAAAGGGGAGACTCGTGGGTACCCATAGAACCCATTTACATTCACACATCTGGAGGTCAGAGGTCAAGGGACCCCTTTGTAGCCTCCTCCGTGACAAGCTAGTATGACATGGTCGGTACCAATGGATTCAAAGATATTGATACGTGCAGCTTCAATGCCTGTAGATGAAGCTCTCTGCAGTAAATATACATTAAACGTCTCCTCCCTGTGAGCCTCGAGGCCGTCCAGTCGCAGCTGGAGAGACTTTTGATGATTGTTGAGGGGAAAAAAAGTCCCCGTCTAACCGTTAACAGGCCGGGAAGGTCTTCGTCATTGTTACCTGAGTCAGGACTCACGAGGCAGCGCTCTGATAAACTGCAGATGCCAGGATTTCTGATAGTTGTTAACTTCCTGCGTACTTTCTCTTGACAAAACTGTCACCCGCTGACGAGAGGGAGGTGCAGAGATGTCCCTTTTGATGGGGATACAGGAAATGAAGCAATGGCAGGTAGAGGTATAGGCAGGGCCTCGGACAACATGCAATGGGTTGTTTGATTGCAGGGAACTTTGTATAAGAAGAAAATGAACGGCGCTATTTAAATTCAAAGAAACAGAAAAGTCAACCTCGCTCAGCTTGATCACTGTGAGGCTGTCAAAATTAAAAGTGTTGCTTTTTCTTGTTAGAAAAACTTGTGGTTTCACGACCTCACAAGTTTTCACCTCTGTGCTCGGTGAAGCTTCAGACATCTCGCAGCCTCCATTCGAACTTTCAGGAAATGAGTGTTTGACACGTTAAAAGAAGAGGAGGATTTGTTTAATTGACTTCAATGTTTCCAAATGCTCCGTGTGCTTCTGCTCTAATATAAAGAGTGGATGGGTAATGATCAACTTAACCAAAGTGGCGATGTCTGTATAAATGGGTTTTACTCTTTACCACTCGTTGTGTAGTCAGTATGCATGGATGAGTAAAAACAGCTCATTTCACGGAACGTTTTAATGCCTCTTGTGTTTCTTTTATTGAGCTCTTTAAAATGGCCTCGGGGAGGTAAAACACATTGTGCTGGTGTTTGTATCACTCGCTCTCATTTTCTCATTGTAGAACATCCAAACTGCTTTACCGCGAGGCATCGCTGAGGCATGACGCTGGTTGCTTTTTGATTAGTCTATATATATATATACTGGAAAAACAAAGTTCGGAAACTTGTGTTTGGTGGATTATTTCTCTGTTGTTACAATGCTAATGGTCATTGTATTTTACATCGTTGGAAAGCCTGTTTATTTACCTTCACAATGATGTCCAACTTGTAAGGATCATGTATTTGTGGGATGAGCAGCACAGCTGATTATGTGGGTAGCACCCAAGAAAAATTTGACAAAATGCTCTGCCAATGGTAAACAGTGTATTCTCATAAGGCTACCAGGAAGCCTGCAATGACTGCCCTTCACCGTCAGGCCCGTTTGCGCTGGTGTTGACAACACAGACAATGGAACCTGAACATATGGGGGAATGTCATGTCCAGTGATGAGTCCAGGTTCTGTCTGCCAAAGTTGGACGGCAGGGTCAAAGTATGGAGACAACGTGGAGAACGCTATGCTGATTGTTGCACCGAAGTTTCCGAACTTTCTTTTTCCAGTATATATATATATATATATATATGATGAAACCTCAGCTCCAGCCGTAATGACCCACGCTTTACTTAAAGCACTCATCCTCTTCACGTGAAAGGCTTCGTCTTCTGTTCAAGTGAAATGCAAATTCAAGAAATATTTTTAAATTTGAAACATTTTAAATCATTTTTCTTTTTCTTTTACAAGTTAAAAATGCTGAAAATGATCCAGATTAAAGGTGTCGCTATATACCGGTACTGATGATAACTGTGGTATTTTAGAAATGATACATTGATATCATGTTAATAATACGTATATGATAATATTATGTAAATAATCCAGCACCTCTTAAATCATTTTATATTAAAGTTAACGCGTTCACGCAAATTCGTTTTAACGCCACTAATTTCTTTAACGTTGGGATTAACCCAACTTGTGATATTTATGTTGTAGCAGGCTCAGTTTAAAAGTAATCATGTCATACTAGCTTCTTGTGAAGGAGGAGAAATAATAAGCTCCAAACTTGCGCTAAACTTTGGCAAATTTTCAAAAGGGGGATCTGAGCATATTGTTTTATGCTAAATGCAGTACCTGTGAGGGTTTCTGGACAATATCTGTCATTGTTTTGTGTTGTTAATTGATTTACAATAATAGATATATACATACATTTGCATAAAGCAGCATATTTGTCCACTACCATGTTGATAAGAGGATTAAATACTTAACAAATCTCCCTTTAAGGTATATTTAGAACAGATAAAAAATGTGTGATTCATTTGCGATTAATCGTGATTAACTATTTTAATCGATTCACAGTCCTAAAATATATATATATATGTAAAAACCCTCTCTTTTTGTTAAGCTATTGTGGTAGAGTAAATGTTGTATCTTGCTCAGTATTGTATAGTTTTTTGCACTTTATCTTTTTGCTATCATGGTATAACTTCCCACTGGGATTAAAAGTACTCTCCATCAACAACGTTACATTAGTGTGGAAAACAATTTACAAACGTCACTAACCTAACTTACAAAATACCGGTCGCCTGGCTGAAACCCTGTGTTTGTTGGACCAAAGCGGTGGAACAACAGACCGTCCCACCAATTGGCTCATATTTCCATGGAAGCCAGCATGGCAAAAAAAAAAAGTGCAATTAATTTGCGATTAATCCCGATTAAATATTTTAATAAACTGAAAACCCTAATTTTATAGTAGCATATCTTTGGCAAAAATTATGTTGTCAAGCTACTATTTCCAATAATAATAATAATAATAATAATAATAATAAATTGGATTATATAGTGCCTTTCCAAAAGCAAGAATGATGCTTTGGGGAACAAATGTGAGTTATTAGAACCCTGCATGTGTAAAGAGTTTTATCTGATGTGATGCAAAACACAATTCATTCCAATGAATTGCATTTTAAACGTACTCTTGTACACACTTGCAATATCATAACACTTCAATATTTTGTATTTTGTGTGTAATTTTCTGTGTCTTAATGAAAGCGCATCATACTGCTTGTGTTTCACACTTTTTCTTTGAATTCTGATTCCTTTTGGTGATTTAAAGAGCGTCTGATTTTGGGTCCGAGCTTCTCAAACATAGGAAAACAAAGACTTCACTGTGGACTGATGAAGGTCCGTCTGTTAGAAGAGGAGCCGACACGTCATCGGCCATCTGTGAACTAACTGATAATGTGTGAAATCACAAGGGAAGAAGGACAACAAACGCTTCAGGGGGGGATCTAACAGAGGAGATACAGATTACTGGTAGCGTTCACTCAGATAACTTTTAGTTGGTAAAGCCCATTTCAGAAGTGTTGAATTGGGCACATGTTACGGGAAATTAAAGGGTAATCTCGTCTCCATTTTGTTCCAAACTCTTTAAAAGGTGCAAGATCTGGCCAGAATGTTAGTTTAAAACATTTAATAAATGAACTAACATTACAGCCCGTTCGCACGAAAGGGGCGTATAAATGCCACGATAATGTGCAAGGCGTTTAGCGTGCAATAAGTACGCCTTTCTTCATTTCCGCGTGTCTTTTGTACGCCATGTATCCTGTACTGACTGCAGTGTAAACGCATCCACGTATGAATGCTACGGTAAGAGTTAGTGACGGAGTTTAAATATGAGAGAAAGACCACATAAACACCGGACTTTTAACCAGGAGACTCGTGTTCGAGGCCGTTGTTGACCGGCGCTTTGATGTGTAAGTTACATTAGTGACATGTGTCATGTGTTTTTTGTTGACGTTTGAGACGTGTTTTCCATAGTTGTTTTTGTACATGTTTTACTTTGTTTACCGACTTATTTTAAGCCCAACCATGATGTTTTCCCCTAACCCTAACTAAGGAGTTTTGTTACCTAAACCTAACCAAGCTGATCTTTTCCTAAAGCTAACTAAATAGTGTTGTTGCTTTAACCTAACTAAGTAGTTTTGTTGCCTAAACTTAACTAAGTAGTTTTGTAGCCTTAACCTAACTAAGTAGTTTTGTTGCCTAAACCTAACTAAGTAGTTTTGTTGCCTAAACTTAACTAAGTAGTTTTGTTGCTTTAACCTAACTAAGTAGTTTTGTTGCCTTAATCTAACTAAGTAGTTTTGTAGCCTAAACCTAAACAAATCAATCTTTTCCTAAACCTAACTAAGTAGTTTTGTTGCCTTAACCTAAGTCGTTTTGTAGCCTAAACCTAACTAGGTAGTTTTGTTGTCTAAACATAACTAAGTCGATCTATTCCTAAACCTAATTAAGTGGTTTTAAGAAAACGCACAAAAACTACGTTGTCGTAAGTCGTGCTGAGCTTCATGAAAACAAAAAGATAAATTCACGTCCATGTAAACGAATCTAATAGATTAAATTTAGTGATTATTTCACGAACTGCCGTGACACTATGTTGTCATTTTATGATTTATTACAGTAAATATATTACTTATTGGTCCTTTAAACTCATTAAATAAATGTCCCAGAACTTTTTTATTATCCAGAAATTGTACGCAGACCTGATGAGGGAACTGATAAAAAGAAGGAAATGGGGAAGAAGTTTGAGCAGACAAGTAGAAATAGAGATTTTCTTGGCACAGGCTATAAATAAAGTCCCCTGTGAGTGTGACTCAGTGGCTTCATGAGCGTGGACTGATGAGTGTCTCTTCTATTGAGACAGAGTGGAGGGGAGAGACACTTCTAGCCGTCGCACTCTGCCAATTTCCTTGTGATAAAGTTAACTGGCAGATAAATGTGGAAACGGCGAATGGCTGGCAGCACCGACAGGAGAGAAACACTCCGGTGACACGCTGGGCAGGGTAAAAATAGAAACGCTGCTCTGTTGTTAAGAAGGAGAAGTTACATTAAAAGGTGATAAATGGTGCATGTTTTTTAATGAATATGTCAGTCTCAGATTGATTAGTGGTGTAAGCTATTTACAGAATGATTCATCCAGTCCACCCACGAGGTTTTCTTTCTTTCCGTCTGTTAGTCAGCGGAATATTTCAAAAAGTTACTGCACAAGATTTGGTGGAAAGTTGGTTTGTTAGAGTTCAAGCTGTGAATCTGGAGCCCAGAGCGTCAACCGTCTGGCAGCTCAAAACACCTTTTACCTAAAGGTCCTAAAGACGGAGAGGTAGAGCTCACACTAACACACTAACACTAGACCATGGGGAAAAGTTGAATCATCCACTTCTAGGGACTTTTACTTTGGAAAATATCTAAATTAATCCAGTAAAAATGTTTGATTTTCAGCATGTATGTAGTCAGAGATGTCCTGAAGTCAAATATATCAGGATCATTGTCAGGAATTATTTATTATCCAGCAACCCAGAAATCAAAGAATAAAGACATTTCCCTCACAGATTAGTGGGATTTTATATTTAATCTATAAGGGACATGTAATGTTTTATACTTCTGGTGAATATAATCCAATCAATCTTATTTCCATAGATGTATTTTGTATATACAGTTCCCTTTGTTAACACCTTATTTTGAAAACCTGACGTAGTTACTACTTCCTCTAACTTCTCCAAGGTGGTCTCTAGCTCTCCCGTCAGCTCCGTTCTCTTTATCCATCCATGGTCAGCTCCATCGGGGCCGTTTCAATGCATTTAACAGAAATGTCAGTATCTGGGTGCTCTACAGTCGTAGCGTCGGCTACATTTGACCACGGAGACGAGAGCGACGGCCGGCGGCTCGACCGCCACGTTACCGCGATACGATAACGTTTCCTGTCCGTGACGGAGTTAGCATGCAGCTTCAGCTCTGCTCTGTCTAGTTCTGCTTTTCCTGTCAATGTGTGAAACCCAAAGTGTTTCCATCCTTTACTGGATGTGTAGTGTTTACCACGCTGGATTTAACATGTGAGGGTGCAGGTCGTATCCACGCTGACCCTCCAACGTTTTCTGCTCTCTCGTTTCGGCTCGCTACGGTTTGTTTTGGTTGACGGATACAAAACGGATATGAAGTCACGTTACTGACGATTTCAGGAGCAATCAGACGCAAAATCATCTTGATTCTCGGGTAGCGTGTACCCGGCAGTAGCGTACGTACTTACTTTAAGCCCAACCATGATGCTTTTCTTAAAACTAACTAAGTGGTTTTGTTTCCTAAACCTAAGTGAGGCCGTTACCGTAGTTTTTCTACGTGGCGTACAAATGACACACGAAAAGCCTAAAATGTGTCCTCATGACACCCAGAATGTCCTCTTAATGTCGTGCTATTTATACACCTTCTCTTATACCACGGGTCAGCAAGGCAAAAAAAAACATTAAAGAAAATCAGTCTGGAGCCGCAAAACATGTGATCATTGTGATGAAGGTAACACAGTTTATAGTCTAAGTATATAGTATATCAGTCTAATGCAGTGAGGGCCAAAGAGACAATGTGCTACGGAGTATTAGGGCCACATTGAGGGAAAGAACATCTGAGATTTACAGAATAAAGTCAGAATATTATGAGAAAAAAGTCGTAACATTACGAGAATAAAGTCATAACTTTACGAGAAAAAAATAAAATTAAAATAAAAATTACTATTTTATAATATTATGACTTTTTTCTCATAAACCTATGACTTTATTCTCGTAATATTCTGACTTCATTCTCTAAATCTCAGATTTATTTTTTTTCCTCAATGTGTCTAACACTCCGTCGTACCGTCGTACCATAGACCTACAACAATGATAAATAAAAATGAAAATGTAAACAAAAAACAGTTATTCATTTCCATTTTTAAAAAGTCCACAGGGAGCCGCTGGAGAGGAGCTGAAGAGACGCAGGTTGCTGACTCCTGACATATACTATCATCACGCTGGATCAGTACTCGGTATCGGCTGATATCGCAAGTTCAGGTATCGGAACATGTGAACTAAATGAAGTGGTTTAGATCATCTGGATGAACGGTTGGTTAGTTCCCAACCTGTCCGATGATCTGACTGGACCTTGGCGATAGACTGTGATAGACTGTGAGCAGCTCTGCAGAGGAGAATCCACAGAAAATCTAAATGTGTGATGTTTGTAACTAATTAGTCACAGCTGAGGCTCCGCTGGCCGGTTTCGTTGAGCTCTGTGTTGGTGTTGCTCTGCAGACATCTCAAACAAACTCATTAAACTGATAATTACCCGACGGGAACAAACGCAAGCGCTTTGTTTTCCTCCAACTATACGACGTCAAAACCAAACATTAAAACGGAGTGACGCCCCGAACGCTTAATTAACACGGCTCTCACCTAAAGACGCTCTGCACCCTCCACCCCTCCATCCTCCACCCTCCACCCTCCACCTACCTGTCCCTGCATCCACTCTCCTCCGTCAGACTCTAAATACCACACATAAATAATGCAAAAGGCTTTCACATCTAAAACCTTCGGCTCCGTTTCCTGCTCAGACGAACCGCCGACAATGGCGAGGACGACAGGCTCAGAATAGGAGGCGTGAAAAGGGAAGAAAAAAAAAACTTTGAAGGAGAAGGACTTGGAAGGAGAAACGGGGCTGACATTTGCTGGCGGCTTATAGAGGCTAATAATAATTAGTCTACGGTAAAGGGGCCGCTGCCAGAGTAAAAAGTTAAATTAGGTATTTAACCACCAACATCAACCTCTGGGCTGCAGCTGAGCGATGAGTCTCATGTTCATGTGTGTGTGTGTGTGTGTGTGTGTGTGTGTGTGTGTATGAATTGTGGCTTTAATGTTAATTTTGTTTTGGCTTCACAGCTAATGGAGTTCTCTCGTTTCAAGGCAACATTTTTAAATTAACAACCGGCACGAACACAGAATCTTAACTAAAACTGCTTCGTGAAAAAATAATAAGCAAATAAATTCCAGTCTGAAACGCTAATATGTAGATTAACCCTTTGAGCTCTGCAACAGAACGCTGGTATTTGTGCTTATTGTGATGTCATTCTTGGAGTATCTTCAAATAGAGCGCTGCAGGCATGACATAGGCTGTATTTGAAACCTCATACTATACTAGTAGTACGTATTGATTTGGCCAAAATGTAGTGTGAAGTATTGCCTACTGTATCCCACAATGCAAAGCGCTGGAACGCTACAGGCTACGGTTACAACAACAACAACAACAAAAGCCAAAAACGGCTCGTTTTTATACATTTTTCGTAGCTAATTTAATCACTGAAATTCATTTTTGAAAGTTTTTGAGGCGAGAAATCAACTGTGTAGATTTAGAATATTAACAGTTTTATGATATTAGACGGCGAATCGAACATTTGCTCCGATGTTTTCAGAGTTAAGAAGCTCCACAAACTGCTGTGACAGCTACCTCGCCAGCCGCGCCGTCACGCTCACAGGGTTAGATTTGGAGGAAAGCATACTGTACATGAGTTTGTGATAAACAGTAGAAAATATAATGAGTATAATAACGTCAGGAGAACTTCAGAATGATGGTGAAAAAAAAGAAGCAGAGCAGACTCCAGTGTTTCAGGCATAGAGGACAGAAATGATTCTTTCAATGCAAAATCAACCTTCCTTTAACCTCCAATCGGTATGTAAAAAATCTATTTTAATCTTCCGTTTATATCTCACTAAGCTCGTTTTCATCTCTTTTCCCCACACAACGTTTACATTTACTCACCACATCCTCATGCATATAGGTATATAACCGATGGCTGTGTCCGTGCATGTGTCGAGAAGTGATTAAAACAAATGAGGTTTTAATTCATCTTACCACCAACTGATTGGAGGCTCAATGAAATGCAATTTTAAATTCATAGTGCAATTAAATAACAACAAACTAACATATTAGTATGTATTGATGTATTCAGTTACTGTACCTTGGCAGTTAAAGTTCTTTCTTAAGTTTATAACTGTTTGTAAAGCTGTTGCAGTAGTGCTGTTCAATTAATCAAATTTCAGTTTCAATTAGGATTATGGCTTCAAACAATTATGAAAACAAGATAATGGACATAAAACAATTATTGTGCGTTATAGTGTGTTCTGTTTCGTAATGACGCTCTCGTTTTGTCTTGTGTTATAAATCCAGCGCTCCTCTTTCCCTTAAGGTACGTGTCCACAGCCTCCGTCCTTTCCACGCTTCCCATTCATCGTCTATGTAAGCAGCTGTGTAATGCATTCTGGTAGCGTGGGCGGTGCAATTCGTGAAACGGACCGTCACGTCTCCCGTTCCTCATTTGCATAAAGTTGAGGTCTAGGCTACTTTATGCAAATCTGGGGCGTCCGACGGCGACCCACCGCCTCCGAGAAACGTTTAAACTAATCGTTGTCGATCCGAGATGAAGACAGATTCAGAAACCGCATGGCTTATTTCTCGCATAAAATGTTTTCAGAAACACATGTCGATGAACTATTTAACTATTTAAGAGAAGAAAGTTTCCGAACGAGCCTCTATGTTGTTTCCGGTTTGAAAGCTGGGAGCAGCGGCCCATGAGGGAAAGCGTTCGTCCAATCAGGAGCCTGGTGTCTAGTGGATCAGGGACGGCCGCTCAGTGTGGGAGGATCCCCTCGTGGCACTGGCTGGCCCTCGCAGGGCGGAATTTCCTGCGTTGTGGTGCGCCACGTTTTAAACTCTTAGTTGGGCCTGGAAACACCCGGGGTGAAGGTTGCGCTTTACGTCACCGCTGTGCCTCCTCTCCCTGCAGGGAGGGACGGAGCTCCGCAGATGAAACAGAGTGCCTTTGTAGTGTGGAGGGTTTTTGTCTTACCGAGTTGGTCCCCAGGACCTGCAGGTCTGGTTCTCTGGACTCCAGCAGCTTGGCCACCATGTGCAGGAAACTCTCCACGAAGGGCTTGATGCTCTGAGAGTGGCACGCCATCAGCAGCTGGTCCAGAGCCTCCATGGCGATCACCACATTCCTGCACAGGGAAGGGGCCGAGTTTCAGCATCAAGGTGGTTTACGCTTCATCACACAAAGTCTTCTGCTACTTAGATTTATAAAAACACGTCACAGGGGTAAGAGGTCAAAGATCAGGGACATTAAAGGCTGAACAACGAGCAAATTTAACACGATAATAAAGCAGATTTGTTTTCCTCGCTAAAATGTATCATAAGTTTGGAACGTTAGTTATCCTAACCTTAATAGATACCAATGGATTCATCAGGTTTACTAGTTTCATATGATACCAGTATCTTCAAACTAGCTCTAAAACTGAGCCCGCTACAACCTCCGAAAGATCAATTGTGTTAATGCGTTAAATAATAAATAAATAAATAAATAAATAAATAAATAATAAAATAAATAATAAAATAAATAATAAAATAAAATAAAATAAAATAAAATAAATAGTGGAGTTAAAACGGATTTGCGTTAATGCATTATTATTGCGTCAACTTTGACAGTCCTAATTTAATTTAATTGTGATTTTTCTGTCTGATATTAAATTATGATTTTCTATAAATTTAAATAAATTCTTCTCTATCCGTTAGGTTTCAGTCATTTGCACGCAGCTGGTAATGAGCTAGCTGCTGCGATCACCACGCCTGCTCATCTACAGAGAGGCTCACCACTGTGTTGGTCTTTTTGAAAAGAATGTAATGTAATAACTGGGGATGTCATTCGATT
This sequence comes from Sebastes umbrosus, assembly GCF_015220745.1. Lineage (NCBI taxonomy): Eukaryota > Metazoa > Chordata > Actinopteri > Perciformes > Sebastidae > Sebastes > Sebastes umbrosus. The sequence continues at coordinate 32,445,974 of NC_051280.1, read as the reverse complement.
AAAATATTTAATTGCAATTAATCGGATAATTGTCCACAGTTAATCTCAATTAATCACACGTTTTTTTATCTGTTCAAGATGTACCTTAAAGGGAGATTTAAACTAACAAACTAACCAATTGAGGCAGCGATAATAGACCAGCAACCCGTAAAATTACGGGTTTTTTCAACGTTGTCTGGTTGCTTTTGGCGAGAGCATAGATAGTTCAGTTCCCCGTCGAGAAAGGTCTGTTTGACGGCGAGGTAAAGTGATGAAAATATTCTAAACATACACTTAAACTAACTATTATTATTACGTTTACTGTAGTATTTAGTGTAGATGTTGAAATATGTGTTAAAAAGAGTCCCAGCAGCGTTATTGACTCATTTCATGATATGAATTCATAACAGTAGAAACTGACTGAAATCCGCCAGACTTATCAGTTCACTCCATCTGGGGAGAAACAGCTTTGCCAAATCCAACGACAGCTTTGAGGTTTGAGTGACATGAAGCCGAGCATACGGACATACGTCACTTGGTTGGACGGACGGAGTGTTTTGAGACGTGCCAAATGGCTTTGTAACGACGCATGGGCCGATTACAGACGGAGAAGAGAGAGATGTGTTTGTTCTCTCCGACCGTCGGCTTCTGGGAATAAAAAAATAAATCCCGGCCAATTAAACCCCATTCCTGACGTTCTAATCACCGTGGTGATCTGGTGCTGCCTGTCTTCTTTTAGAAATACAGGAGGGAGGCAGTTTTTTGGTCTCTCAAGTCATTTTAATTTCTTTCCAGGAGCAGGAATCGCTGAGAGGTTCACGGAAATGTAAAAAAAAAAGACTTTTAATATCACAGAACTTATTGTGATGAGTTTAACGGGGCTTTCTTTGAGGAGCTTTGTGTTGTTAAATGTCTCTTAACTCTTCTTGTGCTTGGTTTTCATTCTCTTTGTTTACAGGCGATACGCTCACATATTGTCATATCTTTGTGTCGACGTCATGATGAGGTCACGATGAGGTCATGATGAGGTCACAGTGTTAGCTGGAGGCTAAACAAAGGAAAGACTGGAGGCTAACTAACACTAGCAGTGGGCTAAAGTTACACATCTAAAATGTCCTCTTGCTGTGTTGTTGGGTGCCAGAATCCAGATATCACAACATTAGAGATGACTAACTGTGATTAGAGACTCTAGCGAGCTACAGTATCAGAGAAACGTTTCAGAGACGGAGAGTAAACCCTTTCTCTCTCCGTCTCTGAAACGCTTCTCCGATATTGTCCGACTCTCTTTCTGACTGACTTTACTGAAGGATAGTTAACTATAGACATCCAAAGATTTATACGCCCTCAATTTATGTTTACAGCGCTGCCGTTGGTCACCAGCCCGCTGGTCGGACGGCTCCATGCTACAGGAAATGAGTCCAACAGAGGACAGCGCCGGTCACGGTCCCTCTGCCTCACTCCTCGCCGCTAGGAGACGACTTCACCGGGAGGAGAGCAGGCCTTAGCTAGCTAGCGTTATCCAGCCGTCTCCTCCTCCTGCAGTAGTCTCCAGCGGCGTAGGGGTCGGCTAATCTGGTCCCGTTGGTTCATGTGAACCTTCTCAACTACCGCTGGTGATCCTGGAGAGTGAGTGACGGCATATGTTGAGAGAAACTAGGATTTTATTCAGCCAACAATCCTCGCTAGCCGGCGTTAACTAACGTGTTCAGAGAGTTATGCTGCCTCCACTTAACGCTCCACCTCCAAAATACATCATCTCAAGGTCAAATGAGTGACTCACCCGTAGCGGTGTCGCACCACATCTCTGCTCAGCCTCTCGGCCAGGTACGCTCCGATCCGGTCCAGTTTCTCTGGAGCCGACACGGCGTAGAAGGTCAGCTTCTCCATGTCAGATTTACTGAGGCCATCCTGGAGAAAAAACACAAGGCAGTCCACATTCACGTGATTTATTTAATATGCTGCCACTAATGCTCACTATAGCACCAAATGTGGATTAATCCGCCGCTGCAAATAGTCCCAAACAAATGCACTATTTCCTCCTGTTGGTCTATTAACGCCTTCAGTAGGAACCAATGGGCTCGGAGAAGAGAGGCACAAACAGGAAGTCAGGAAGTATCGATGGTTTTGTTCCAGACTAAGTACGATCGTGGACTAGAAGTGGACGAAGTAACCGTGACATCACCCATTGGTTTGTGGACTACCGATTTGAAGTCTTGAGTTTGCCATCTTGGTTTGATTTTTGGCCGTCGTCATCTTCGTTTTCGGGCCGTTGCCATCTTGGTTTTTGGCTGTCGGCATTTTGGAATTTGGCCATCACCATTTTGGTTTTTAGCCGTCACCATCTTGGTTTTAGCCGTCACATGTTGATTTTTGGTTGTAGACATCTTGTTTTTTTGCAAGTGACACAAGAGGGTGGAGCTAAGTACCACCGAACGCTGAACATGACATTTTTAGGTCGACCAAAATGTTATAAATAACTTTCATGAAGTGAAAACACACTGTGAAAGGGTTAAAGTTGTAAGACGAAAACACAGACAACTACCAGACCGGACAACGCCGTGGTAGCGATCAATCACATGGTAGCCCCGCCCTAAAGCATCCCCTGCTTTATGGTCTATTTGACTCTAAATGGGACCATTATTTACTAAATCAGGCACTTCCCCATTGGCTTCACTCTTGCTCACTGATCAAGACTCCAAGACCAATTTAAAATGTAAAACAAACTTTTCTAAGGAATACTTTGGTTTCAACTTCAGTAAATGTACCTTGAAAAGTCATTGAGCTAGAGAGTCTTCATATCTTAAATCAAGTTCATAATATCTTCTCCTCAGTATATGACACTGACATTAAAACTACCAGTGGTGTTAAATGGACTGAATAAATGAGTTTGGTTGGGCTCATCTGCTTTGATGACAAATGACTGAACACCACAGATCACTGCTCAGAAAATAGACTGAAACTGCACCTCATTAGAAATCTTCCAAACACAAGTCAAACTGGAAGAAATACACTAAAAAAATCGCTTTATTCTGATTCCACGTCTGCCTCCTTAAAACCACTGTGCTGGTGCAGAGATCAAGATTTTACCTTCTTCCTAGAGACCTCCGATCCCGACTGACTTTACTATATTTCAGAGGCTGTAGCAGGTTCAGTTTTAGAGATAGAGTGAAGCTACAAATATCATATGAAACTAGTAAACCTAAGGAACCCATTAGTACCAACCATGTCATACTATCTTGTCGGGAAGGAGGTTAAATAACGCTCCAAAGTTAGGCTACATTTTGGCGAGAGAAATTGTCATGACCATTTTCAAGGGGTCCCTTGACCTTGAAATGGGTTCTATGGGTACCCACGAGTCTCCCCTGTTAAGTCTCCCTGCCTATTCTAAACTGATGTGTGTAACATTTCTGCATACTGGGGTCCCTAAACAGTCTTGGAATTCCATAAATTGGGTATCACTGTAAAGCTGAGACTCTTGTGGATCCAATGAGTCCAACTGTATTCATGTGTGATGATGCTTGTCCCCATAGGAGACATTTCATTGACCTCACTGTATAAAATGACCTGTGGTGACCTCTAGGATAATCACAGCCTCATGAAACTTTACAGCCACAAACTAGAGACCTAGAGCATTCAGAGGATGGATGGATCAGACTAGAGACCTAGAGCATTCAGAGGATGGATGGATCAGACTAGAGACCTAGAGCATTCAGAGGATGGATGGATCAAACTAGAGACCTAGAGCATTCAGAGGATGGATGGATCAGACTAGAGATCTAGAGCATTCAGAGGATGGATAACAACTTATGAGACATAATAGAGCATGAGGATGACCATCATATACTTCTATCATCATGTTATAAACCCTGATACTAGAACAACTTGACCCACAGTGCTGAGCAGCATCTCAAATGAATCTCCAGGTTCCCAGCTTTCAGATGATGTTCACCACTTCTATGTGCATCTCAGAGGGCTCGATTAAATGCTGTTTTTGGACCTTATAAAGGACTCCATCTGAACGTCAGCATCATACTGTACATGACAACAGAATATAAAGAGGAGGGAGTTAATTCCCAGCTGTCCCCCGGGTGTTTTCAGCTCCTCGGGCTCTCAGCGAGTGGATAATTAAATTGACAAGGTCTCGACCATTCGAGCATTTCGATTTCCCACTGCACCCGTTTGCTTACATCGAAGGCCCGCTGAGAAGATATCGGGGGATGGGGTCCCTTGTGTATACGAGACAAACCACATACACATTTAGTGTATTAATTAACAGGGGTCGAGGAATCAAACGGGTGATAATAACTTGTCATGGTCCTGTTATCAAAGCCGTGTCACATTTAATAACCAGATTCATTAAAGTCTGAAGCTTTCCTGTGGCTCTGTGGTCGTCCAATTATTCCAGTGTTGCGGCTGGGAAGCTCTCCGGTGGTGGTGGTGGTGGCGGTGGTGGAGGTGGAGGTGGTGGTGTCACTGGGTCTCCACAGCAATCTCAACACTGTGGTAACAACTGGGCACCAAACACAGTGTTAATACGCTGCTAACAGCCCACACTGTGACCGCCGTATGCTGTCTGGTGTAGCAACAGTGATACTCAGACTCTGGTTAACCCTCTGAGACCCACAACAGAGCCGTTTCTGTCTTCTTTAGGTGGGTACAGGGGGTCTTTAGGGGGAGATAGCAGGTCAACAGTAGATGTCAAGTCCGCGTTGCAGTTTGTTTAACCTGTACATTGTGAACACAAAGCTCTCCAAGTCCGCGTTACGGAGGTCACGAGAACAAACACTTCGGTACCAACTTGATGCGAAAATTCTGAAGGTGTGGCGGTGCTCGTTTTTCTACAGTACCGCAGGTACCGTATGTAGCGCCGAGGCTCAAGACTGATGGGGTCCCGTTGTCCCGGGAACAGAAGAAAATGTGTTTGGATTTTGGTGAGGAACTTGAATAGAAACAGTTGTTTGAAGGAGACGTTTTTACAGGTTTTACAATATATAATAGAGACACTACGCATGTACATTTGACGAGGATAGAGAAACGTGCTTTTCTTTCTGTATCAGTCCTGCTCCCAAATGCTCGTTATGATTGTAATAATTGATGACAAAACACATTAATAATTGCATTAATTGCACAGGCAGGACATCCTAAAACACCGTAAAACACCGGTGGCAGCAACTTGAGGAAAGTACTGCATTTTCCATATACACCACTGATTAATGGTGTACTGTTTATGGGCTTAATGAGTTTATTTCATTATGACTATGTGGGTCTGTGAACGCAGTCCCTTTTCTGATGGTCCACTTTTTGGTCCTTTTTAAGAGGACTGAGTTTGGTTCGTTTAAAAAGGACTATATGTGAAAACAACCACAAAGCGAACCAAACTCAAACCACCTCCTGAGGAAGTCTGAGTTTGGTTCGTTTCCAAGGGGTCTGAGTTCTCTTGCTGTGTTCACATATGCGCAAACAAATGCTGACTCATCGCTCTGAGTCCGTCTGGAGGGCTGAGAGGGACCGAGTGTGAAATCACCCTCAGTTTTACAGATCTGTTGATTAAATCAACTAATCGATTAGTGGACTGTGTGATGCTTGCAGTGACTCACTTTGGGGTCCTCGGGGAAGATGTTGTCCACCAGGCGTTTGTACCTCGGCCTGAGCGGCCCACAGCAGCCACACACTCCTGCAACACACAACGAACACAACAGAGGTTACACATCAATAAACTGCTGACCATCAGGTCTGACTGGAGAACAAGGTGCATCAGATAAAGGCTGCAAGACGCCCAGAGAGACGCCTTAAAGGTTTCACTTTCATCACAGAAACTTGACAGTGAAAACACGACTGAATTAGGACCTTTAACTTTACTCCATATAAACCTCCGTTAACTCTGAGGAGCTCAACATCACCATGTTTCATCTGATAAATGAAGGCAGACCATCTTGGCAGTAAAACATGTTTCTCATCTCCTTCCTCTGACTCATGTTGAGCTCTCTGAGAAACTTACTCTGGATTCAAGAAAGTGGCGGCGATAGGTCATCTCTTATTGACCGGACGTGAATTAGTATTACCGGCGGTGGCAGCCTCTGAGTCAATAAGGACGTGATGAGTCATCAGAGTCGAGGCTCGGCGGCGTGGGGTGAATAAGTTAAAGTCACAGTGGGAACGATTACGGAGCGGCTCACTGGTCAGGAAACTGGAGACTCCACTGACCGTGGTGCGTTCACTGACCGTTAAATGAACCTGTGCTTTTGTAAAATTAAAGAATTAGGGCTGTCAAAGTTAACGTGATAATAACGCAAATTCATTTTTTACGCCACTAATTTCTTTAACGCATTTATGTGTGTATGTACAAGGACATTACGCGTGTCACGAGGAAGCATTTTAGGCTTTACATGTGACATTTCTACGCCTCTTTTTGTGTGTAATTTCTTTTACGTTGTGCAACAAAACGACGGTAACATCCGCATTTATGTTTAGGCAACAAAAATACAGGTTTAGGAAAAAACACCATGGTTGGGCTTAAAATAAGTACGTAAACTAAGTAACGTACATTCGGAATAGGGCTGTCAAAGTTAACGCAATAATAACGCATTAACGCAAATCAGTTTTAAACGTCACTAACTTCTTTAACGCCTTAATGCAACTAGTGATTTTTAGGTTGTAGCGGCTCAGTTTTAAAGCAAGAGTGAAGACACTGGTATCATATGAAACTAGAAAACCTGATGAATCCATCGCTACCAACCATGTCAGACTAGCTTGTTGCAAAGGAGGTTAAATAACGCTCCAAATTTACGCTAAATTTTGGCGAGGAAAAGCTGGCATAGAAATTTCAAAGGGGTCCCTTGACCTCTGACCTCCAGATCAGTGAATGTAAATGGGTTCTATGGGTACCCACGAGTCTCCCCTTTACAGACATGCATGTTGTTGTGTTAATTGATTTCCAATAATAAATATATACATACGTTTGCATAAAGCAGCATATTTGTCCACTCCCATGATGATAAGAATATTAGATACTTGACGAATCTCCCTTTAAGGGTACATGTTTTTAATTTTATGTTTTTTATTGTTTATACTTATTTTATTTATTATCATCATTATAGTGTTTATTTTACTTAATTTTGTTTTAATCAAATTTTATTGCTGATTATTATTATCTCTTTTATTTTATTTTATTAAAATTGCATTATTTTTAATACAATCTGTTTATTTTGTGTAGTTTCATAATTTTTATTTGATAATTTTATTGTTATTTCCTTATATTTTATTATCTTAAATACCCATCTTTTTATTGCTTTCTTATTCAGTGAACTTTTATATTGGTTGTTTTGGTGTGCATTAGTCTCTAAATGCGTTTTTAACATCCTGTATTTTGTCTGTGCAGCACTTTGAATTAAATTTGAGTTGTTTGAAAGGTGCTATATAAATAAAGATTGATTGATTTTTGATCAGATAAAAAATGTGTGATTAATTTGCCGCAGCCCGAATCCCAGTTTTTGCCTTTTTTTACAGATAAAATCCAGTAATTATGTTCTCAAGATACAAAATAATCTGTGAAAGTGATTTTTGTCTACTCAACAACAACAAAATTCAGAGTTCACTTCTAAGGCACATAAAAACTAGAAAGTTTAACCCTTCTTGACCACGGCAGACAGAAGAAGAATTCATAGAGCCGCGGTTACATACTGGACAGAACTCTCTCTTGGAGTTGTACTTCTACCAGTAAAACCAGTAAAATAAAAAGGCTCAAACTGTGCTCAGATTGACGACGGTTCCCTCCTGATCAATGTGGCCGTGGCCGTCAGAACCGAGCGTCTTCAGTGAAAATGTCAGTGCTTTTGTTTCCTGAAGGAGCGGCAGAACGCGACTGAAAGGTCACGGCGGCGTTCGGCTCCTCCGACGGACGATCGATGAGGAAAAGGCCTTTTAGCATCGAAATTCACCCGGTTCAAACATTTCAAAAGAAAACACACCGGGCCAAAGGAAGGAGACAGATACTGAACTCCAGCCATGATAGTTACAGGAAACTCTGTTATGAATATTACAATGTTGTTTTAATACTTTTATTGTAAATTACTCAAATTATGAATTATGAATTATACATTCACAAGATGAGTAGTATATATATTTGCATTTTCTTTCATAGATTTTATACACCCAGTAGAGGGGTCAGCAACCTGCGGCTCTTTAGCTCCTCTCCAGTGGCTCCCTGTGGATTTATAAAAATGGAAATGAATAACTGTTCTTTGTTCACATTTTCATTTTTATTTATCATCGGTACGACGGAGTATTAGGGCCACATTGAGGAAAAATAAATAAATCTGAGATTTCGAGAATAAAGTCATAATATTTATTTTACGTGTCTCAAATGTATGACTTTATTCTCGTAATATTACAACGTTTTTTCTCGTTAAGTTATGACTTTATTCTTGTAAAATTTTGACTTTATTGTGTAAATCTCAGATGTGTTTTCCCTCAATGTGGCCCTAATACTCCGTAGTACATTGTCTCTTTGGCCCTCACTGCATTAGACTTATATACTATATACTTAGACTATAAACTGAGTTACCTTCATCACAATGATCACATGTTTTGCGGCTCCAAACAGATTCTTTTTTTTTTCTTTGCCTAAAATGTCTCTTTTGATATTAAAGGTTGTCGATACGTCAGCGCCCTCCTCCACCACCGTTACCTGTGAGAGTCACCTTTCCCTCCTCAGACTCAGAAAACAAACTTCATTTCCCAGGGGCCCCTGCTCAGACAGCAAGGTGAAGGGAACCCTGGGAGCTCTGTGCAGACCTCTCAGGTGATTAGGTCACCTTAACACCGCCAGAGTTTATTTCTCGGCTATAACGCGCGGCACAGATTAATCAGCTTCGTTAAGACTCGTATCAACCTGCCTGTTGCCAAGGCAACCTTTCCAGAGCGGCGGTTTTTAAAGCGTTCATTATGGATCCTGCAATTACCTGCCACATTAGGGCCGCGGAGCAGCGGGGGGGAGCTGCTGTGTGAGTATATTACTGTGACCAGCCAGGTTTAATGGAACTCAGCTGCCTTCACACGCTCACAGGAAGACGACTATACTGACCTTCTACCGGGTGCACAAACCAAACGCAGAGCTCAAATACATGACCAGAACGAGGAGACGTTAACCTCAAGGGTTCCTTTCAAAGACTAAACTTCTTCTAATTAAAGCAAATCAATTAATCAATTAACCGCCTTTAAGTCACTCATAATAGGGCTGCGACGATTCACCAGTCTTCTGATTCAATACTATCATGATACTTGGGTGCCGATTCGATGTGTATTGTGATTCGATATTATGATTTATTGTGATTTTTGTTAACTTTTTTAACACTAGACCATGAGAAAAAGTTGAATCATACACTTCTAGGGACTTTTACTTTGGACAATCTCTAAATTAATGCAGTTAAAATGTTTGATTTTCAGCATGTATGTAGTCAGAGATGTCCTGAAGTCAAATATATCAGTCATTGTCAGGAAGTATTTATTATCCAGCAACCCAGAAATCATCAAGACATTTCCCTCACAGATTAGTGGGATTTTATATTTAATCTATAAGGGACATGTAATGTTTTATACTTCTGATGAACATAATCCATCAATCTGATTTCCATAGATGTATTTTGTATATACAGTTCCCTTTGTTAACACCTTATTTTGAAAACACATGTCTACTTCCTTTAACTTCTCCAAGGTGGTCTCTAGCTCTCCCGTCAGCTCCGTTCTCTTTATCCATCCATGGTCAGCTCCATCGGGGCCGTTTCAATGCAGAGAACATAAATGTCAGTATCTGGGTGCTCTACAGTCGTAGCGTCGGCCCATTTGACCACGGAGACGAGAGCGACGGCCGGCGACTCGACCGCCACGTTACCGCGATATGATAATGTTTCCTGTCCGTGACAGAGTTAGCATGCAGCTTTAGCTCTGCTCTGTCTAGCTCTGCTTTTCCTGTCAATGTGTGAAACCCAAAGTGTTTCCATCCTTTACTGGATGTGTAGTGTTTACCACGCTGGATTTAACATGGGAGGGTGCAGGTCGTATCCACGACGACCCTCCAACGTTTTAGACTCTCTGAGGTTTGTTTTGGTTGACGGATACGGAACGGATATGACGTCATGTTACTCAGACTACCACAATAAAAGAGATAACTTCCTTCTACCTCCACATAGACTCAGATGAAGCAAATATATCGATTCTGGCATTAAAACATCTATTTAAAAATCACATTTTTCATATAAGCAGCTTTTTCAAATATTTAATATTATATTATTATATATATTAATATTTATTTTTCTTATCTCTGTTGGGTATATTTGTCGTTGGTGCTGATTACATTTTCAGTAAAGTTTATCGTTATAAATCTATTTTTATATCTGCTGATGTATTTGACAAGTTTATTTTTCAACTGTAAATTGTCTCACTCGATATATATATATATATATTGTTTAAAACTCCTTTAAATGTGTATTATATTAATTGTTTACATGAAAAAAGAATGTACATTGGCTGATATTGTTATCAGATTTTTGAAAAACAGTCAAATATCGATGTAGGCCTCGAGAATGGACGAAGTATTGATCAGACTGCTGCTGAAATCGATTAAATCAGTTAGTTGATGGACTATTTTTATAACAAATTAATTGATAATCAAGTCATTATTAAGTCATTTATCAAACAAAAAGTAAATAGTTTCTGGTTCCAGCTTGGCTGGAGATGCTGCTCTTGACCTGCATCCACAACGATGTTATTTTGTGCCCCATTTGGCACAGCTTTATCTGTTTAAAATAGATGGTCCTGAGGCGGGAAAAAACCCTGATCCAGTTTGAGGATATCAGACGTGTCAGTATTAAATGATTAAATTAATAATATTAATGATAATAACCACTGCTCTGGTTTCTCTTTCACAAATAGATCCATGTAGAGTTAATGGACCGTCGGTACATAATACAGGGAGACTGTCTGAAAAAGGCCACACTGACTAATCCAATTACCAAACCCTCCAGAGTCCAATCACTTATTTGTTAAACTAGTTCAAGATCTCCATCACTTCCTCCGCCCACAGAGACACTTGTGATGTAAACGATGACACGGCGCCCTCTGGAAGACTCTCAGAGCTCTTTGACGTGAACGGGAAGCTGATGTTTCGTTGTTTAATGATCGGGGGCCTCGAGATTTCACGGTTCAAAGTGTCCTGGAGTCGGTCCAGGGTTAGGGGTCTGTATAAAAAGCACGCTGCCACGTGGTGGTTTAGATGAAGGGAAAGTTCACAGGAAGTGACTTGAAATATGAGCAGCAACAACAGCGAGGCTGCAGGCGATCCGTCTGACAGTATGGTGTCACTTTACATGATGACAACAAAAAGACACAGAGTCGATGACGTGGAGCGGACACCAGGTTCAGATATAATCAAACAGGAGTTATCTGTGCTGTTTTCAGTCTGAATCCAGGCTTACCAGGGCTGGGACCATTCACCTACCCTATGATATTATCACGATACTTGGGTTTTTGAAGTATTGCGATTCAATATTTATATTTATTGCGATTTTTGTTGTAACTTTTTTAACTCTAGATCATGGGAAAAAGTTGAATCATACACTTCTAGGGATTTTTACTTAGGAAAACCTCTGCATTGATGATGGCTGGGGTAGCTTAGTAGTACCGCCAAGAACTACTTTCACCGTTGTTTTAGGGGTACTGGTGTTATAATCTTTTAAAATGATACCCAGGCGTTATTTATTTTTAATTTTTTTCATTGTGATTTATTATCACTATTTACTTTGTTTCTCTTTATTTTTATTTTATTTTATTTATTTATTATTAATATTTTTTTTGTTTTCTCTATTTATTTTTTTATTTATTTTTGTTTATTATTATTTCTATTCTATTTTTTTATTTTCTATTTTCTAACTTCATCTCTCATTTTTATTTTATTTATTTATTATTATTATTAATATTTTTTTGTTTTCCCAATTTATTTTTCTCTTTTTATTTTGTATTTATTATTATTCCTATTCTATTTTTTATTCTTTTATTTCTATTTTCTATCTTCATCTCTCATTTTTATTTTATTTATTATTATTATTATTATTATTATTATTATTTTATTTTTTATTTTTCTCTATTTATTTTTGTTTATTATTATTATTATTATTATTATTATTATTATTATTATTATTATTATTCCTATTCTATTTTTTTATTCTTTTATTTCTAACTTCATCTCTCATTTTTATTTTATTTTATTTATTTTTATTTATCTATTTATTTATTCTTTTTCAATTCCTTTTCTATATTTATTTTCTCTTCTCTCCTAATATAAGTATAAATAGACATGTTATTTTTTCATTCCTGTACATTTAAGTATTCTCTGGGCCTATGGACAAAAAATATAACTAATTTAATATTGTTAATATTATGACCTTGTTGTGTCTTAAAACATGTGACTGTGCTGTACGACTGTACTTGTTCAAAGGAAATAAAAAGAAGTACAAAAAAAAAAAAAAAATGATCCCCAGCGCTACTGATGATGGTTTTAAAGTAAAACTGAAAAGCTTGAAAGAAGAGATATGCCGCTGTGTGTTGAGTAACTTTAGTCTTACAGGAACTGCTATTAGAATGATACTGCTGCTTTAACTCCACTAAAGGGTCTAAATAAGTCAAAGATCTGAGTAGAGTACATCCTGTAAAACAAATACTATATACTATATAGATGCTAGAAGTGAAGAAGAAAACATGTTGAAAACCAGCAGAAGGAAGCGGTTTATCTGAGTTCTCTGTGGAAATCAACTCAAACGGGACGTGGAACCGAGTTTCCAAATCTTGACTAAACAAAGTGAGTACTGATCAGCAGATGACGTCATACACTAACATCCTTCACTAACCGATCCATTCCTGCACCTCCTGCGACTCAGCAGAGCAGCTCCGTTATGAACAATCCAAAGGAAATACTGCATATCACTTGATTTTTCCTCCAGGAACACAGTTGAAGAGGTTTATTTCACAACGACCCACTAGCTGTACATTATCACGCTTATTACACGGCAACTTACTGAAGATATTTTATCTATATTATATATATTTTGAGACAAAAACGTTTTTTAATTTTTAATTTTTAATACTTATTTTATTCATCATCATCATTACAGTGTTTATTTTACTCTATTTTATCTCTGTTATAGTATTTTATTTTATCAATATTTTATTATTTTAATACAATCTGCTTATTTTGTGTAGTTTCATAATTTGTATTTATTTATTCATTTTTATTATTATTTTTATTTCCTTGTATTTTATTTATCTTTTATTATCTTAAATACCCATCTCTCATTGCTTTCTTATTCATTGAACTTTTATATTGGTTGTTTTGGTGGGCATTAGTCTCTAAATCCATTTTTTAACACTTTACATTTTTGTCAATCGTCTGAACATTGACTTGCATTTGACTTGTTTGAAAGGTGCGATATAAATAAAATTTGATTTTTTGATTGATCATTCATTGGTTCCATTTTTTTCATATGATAAAAACACGGGGAAACTGAGCTGTGGGGATTTCTGATCTGATTGTCCATCATCCTTCTGACGCAGACCAAACACTTCTCTGATAATCTGACATCGAAAACAATCGTCCTGTTAAAATATTCCTGCACCCGCGAGCCGACTGCATTCATCCCCGGTTGACTTGTTTGTTTGTGTGGAGGCACCGGTGGCAGAGAATGAATGACAGCACCTCCAAATTACATTAAAACCCATTCTGGCTAAGAGCATCACGGCTTCAATACCGTAATAGAGGCGATGCATCAATTTGAGCGTCCGGCTATAGATCTGCAGAGAAGGCTGCATAATCACAGCACAACAGCGAGAGAGAGGGCCTCAGATCCAGAGATTGTGGTGGTCACACGGACTGATAAATTACACCCCCAACACGACTAACTCAGCCGGCTGAGAGGAGGCCATTACAGAGGATCAAATCCATCATCCCGCTGCAACCAAACACAAAGGCAGAGAGAAATTAATAAAAATGTAAACGCTTACACAACCACCCGCTGTCCCGCGTACCGAGATATCATTAGAAATACGTAGAGATTCACACACTTGTTTTTCAGAGAGCAACTTGTTTAAATGTTTAAATCTATATTTGTATCTTCAGCGGATCTCAACGTCTTGTTAACACATGCTTACACCAGAGTTGCGTGTTGGGTAAAGATTTTTCATCACGGAGCGGTCTGCTGCTCGGCCCCCCCGACCGGCACCTGAGCAGAGTACTAACATAATCTTTATTCTTCATCGATTCCCACAGAGGAGACCTGGACGGGCCACCGGACTCACAAAACACCGAATAAATACACCGAGTGGAAAAACACTGAGAAACCAACACCCTGAAACGGAAGGCAGAAGCTCGGCTTGTGTGTTGACTAACAAATGTGCAGTTTGTGTGGAATTCAAGTGTCCTGGATAGTTTATATTAAAGTGCAAAAAGACAGTGATTACTTTTATGGGTCGTCTTTGAAGCCTCAATTTGAAATATATGACAGAACAACCTTAGAAAAGCAAACTTCATAAGTAATTCATCAGTGAACATAGCTAAAAACCAAGATGGTGACAGCTAAAAAAACAAAGTTGGTGACGACTAAAAACCAAGATGGCGACCACCAAATCTATCCTCATTGGGAACAATTGAAAAAAGATGCTGGCGCTCAGAAAAAACGCTATACGAACACAGGCCCTTAAAATGTTTAATATATTTCTTTCCCGTATGTAAAGCATGTTAAATTCCCTCTCTGCTTGAATAAACACATAAGACGCTGCATCCTAGTATAAAACTGGGCTCAATAAAGCATTAATGTGACATGATTGAGGGTTTGGCGTCCGACCTACCAGAGTTCAGCAGGCCTCGTCTGTTTGAGGCTCGGCTGTAGTTGAAGGCTCCGTCGGCCTCGGTGTGAGGCACCTGCCTGTACCTCCTAAGGATCCCCCGTCTCAGGTGGACACAACAAGACGGCATGACCGGAGAAACGTCCACTTTTTAATCCAGAGTGTTGTTTCCACAGGCCACACGGCTTCAGCGGCCAGACATGGGAGTCAAAAAAAGGTACGACTGGTTCTTCAAACTCCACCAAGTAGTCGGGCTGACGTTCAATTCATTCAGGAAAGTTTCCACTACACCTCAACCAACAAACCACATCCCCGCTTCACCTCTCTACGGATTCGTCCTGCACACAGGGAACATCATCTCTCTGACGAACAACAAGCTCAGCCAATGGGACGTCGGACGCTGTCATCGCCTGGGATTACCCCGTCATTCTGACAGAGAAGACGAGAAGCCGCTGGGTCTAATGTGGGCCTGTCTGCGGCTCGGCTCGGGTTACCGGCCTCTGTGCTCACAGGACAAACGTGATCCAACACACAAGAGGAAGACAAAACCTGGACCCAGAAAAGCCTCCAAGTTTCTGTGACTCCACACAACAGCTACGAGCTCAAAGGAACAAATAATGAAATGATATTTATTTACTATTCTTCACAGTTAATGACCTGGTCACTGTCGGCCGTCTGCAGTAACTGGATCTCTTAATATGTAAACCTGGTTTCATTCATCACGTGACGAAGAGACACAACTTGATTCTGGAGATGTAGGAGCTTCTAATGCTATCTGCACCAGTGAACATAAATGCATAATGAAGACGCATTAGTGCAAATGGCGATTTTTAGGGTGTAGCAGGCTCAGTTTAAAAGCTAGAGTGAAGATACTGGTATCGTATGAAACTATAATACCTGATGAATCCATCGGTACCAACCATGTCATACTAGCATGTCATGAAGGAGGTTAAATAACGCTCCATACTTACGCTAAATTTTGGCGAGGAAAAACTGCCATGTCCATTTTCAAAGGGGTCCCTTGACCTCTGACCTCCAGATCAGTGAATGTAAATGGGTTCTATGGGTACCCACGAGTCTCCCCTTTACAGAAACTACTGTTTTTGTGAGTGGAGTCTGGTGGCTTTGAAGAGAGCAATATGATGGCTATAGTTTCACCTTGCCATCAGATACCCACTTTATGATAATCACATGCAGTTTTGGGGCAATATAGTTTAATATGATACCAGTGTCTTCACTCTAGCTTTAAAACTCAGCCGCTACAACCTAAAAATCACAAGTTGCATTAAAGAAATTAGTGGAGTTAAAACAAATTAAGAGTAATAGGTGACAATTACAAGTTAAGTAACTTCTCACACCCCCACTGACAGACAACATCTGGCTTTAATGAGAGAAAAAATGATTATATTTCTCTGGATAATCCAACCTCATACGAGGAGTTTACAGAAAGTCTAGTTTCGTCTCTTCTTCCAGCCAGAAGTACCCACACAAACACCCACACACACCCCGCCACAGTAAATCTCACCTCCAGTAGCGCCGTGTACTTTAATCTACACCTAAACCGTCTGCGAGGCGCGTAATCTACAAGATTAAAGAGCGCCCCTCAGCCCTCCTGATTAATTCCCTCTCCTTTGACAAGCAGATGAAAGCCGTAACGGCGGCGTTCATCTGACAACATCATTCTCACGGCGCCTTGTTCGGCTTAAGTTTTTCCGGCGGTTGGAGACGAGTGTGCGGATTGTTAACACGCCCCTGTGGGGTGACACTGCTCGCTGACGCCACGTCGTCCTTGGAGATGGGGAGCATTAATAAATAAAGTCGGGTCTGTGAAGGTAGAGGTTTGATTTAAATGTGCGGTGAGCGAGGCCTGAAGGAGAGTGATGGGCAGTGGGGTGTGGAAGGAAATGTTCCTGGTTCACAATCCTGCTCCTAAAGGACCACAGAGGAGGACCGTTTAAAGATTTAAAGATGCAAGAACTAATACACACTGTGTTTGCACGTCACTTTCATTATGGCCATGAACACAGCATTAAAACGATGATGCTTCTTATTGTCCAACAAGATTTTATGTATGGGCTCAGTGCTGCTTGATAAATCAGCCAATTAGGCTGTTGTCAGGCTATTAAATAGGCGTTATCAGTCACTATAAGCCCCATAGATGTGGGTCAACAGGGGCCTACTACACCCACTAGTAGGTTTTATCATCTATTCACATGAAAGATGGTAGAAAGAAGTTATAAAAGAACACGACAGCGACCTCTAGCGACCGTAGTAAGTCAGACGCTGTAGTAAAGACAGTGTGAAACCAACAATGTGTAGTTGTCTTTGTTTTCGTAGTTATTTTAACCCAAAACACGTTGTTTTTCCCTAAACTTAACGATGTTTTTTTTTTGCCTAAACCTAAAGAAGTTGTAGTTTTTTTTGCCTAAACCTAAAGAAGTTGTAGTTTTTTTTCCTAAACCTAAAGAAGTTGTAGTTTTGTTCCCTAAACCTAAAAAAGTTGTAGTTTTGTTCCCTAAACCTAAAAAAGTTGTAGTTGTGTTGCCTAAACCTAAAGAAGTTGTAGTTTTGTTGCCTAAACCTAAAGAAGTTGTAATTATGTTGCCTAAACCTAAAGAAGTTGTAGTTTTGTTGCCTAAATCTAGAGAAGTTGTAGTTTTGTTCCCTAAACCTAAAAAAGTTGTAGTTTTGTTGCCTAAACCTAAATACGTTGTAGTTGTGTTGCCTAAACCTAAAGAAGTTGTAGTTTTGTTGCCTAAACTTAAAGTTGTAGTTTTATTACCTAAACCTAAAGAAGCTTTTTTGTTTGTGTCAAAACGTGACGTTTCATTCATTTTTACACGTTAGAACATGTTGCTTTTAAATTTCCCTTTCACAACTTAGTAGGCCCCTATTGACCCACATCTATGGTGCTCATAGCGACTGATAACGCCTATTTAATAGCCTGATGATAGACGAATCGGGTGGATATGTGCTCTCATTTTGCTCATGTTTGTATGTCATATAAGAGGAACATACTTGGGATTTAGATTTTTTTATTTTATTCCATAAATCATTTAATCTGGAAAGCAGTTTACGCTTAAGTTTGACAAGTGTTATATAAATTATTATTATTATTATTATTATTATGACTGCACTAGTTAGCTACTTATCTCTACTTTCTTATGTAAAACAAAAAATTAAGCAGTAAAACAATGGCTTACAAATGTATTAAAAACAATCCTGCAGAACCTTGTAGCCCGCTACAACCTAAAAATTGCAAGTTGCGTTAATGCCTTAAAGAAATTAGTGGCGTTAAAACAAATTTACGTTAACGCATAAAGTTATTATCGCGTTAACTTTGACAGCTCTAACCAAAACCCAAAGATATTAAGTTCACAGTGATACAAAAGAGAAAAAAAGCAGCAAATCATCACAATTCAGAAGCTGCTTTTGCTTCCAAAAGAGGAGCAGTAAATATAAAAAATCATGACTCCGGAGTTATAGTCACCGTCACAGTGACGGCTGACAAACACAGAGAGCCTTCTCATAATGATCCATGTGAGTCGGTAACATTTATACATGAATATCTGTTACACTCACACACACAAAGAAAAGGCTGTTATTTATGCGATGTGCAAATGAATGAAAAAGTGTTTGCTTGCTTTGAAAACCCTGGGTCTGAATGGCTGGTGGGCTCATTGACTTGCATTATCACGTCCTGCTTTTGAACCTTGAAGGGCGCATGCACACAAAAAAACAGATGACGACCCATAAATTTACAGCCTCCCCGTCGCTCTGCTCCGGCCCCGGCCAGACGGATATCCAAATTTATACTGCTTAAAAATCTGTTGTTGTTCTCGCTCTCTGCGGACTGGAGTTCTGGCCGGGTTCAGCACCGTGTCAGCAGGACTATCTGACCCGACACAAGATTTATCAGCAAGGAAACAAAGAAAAGAACCTCTTTTGTTTCTTGTGTTTATCAACAGAAGGTTGCCTGCTCCTTCACGGCAACACTAAACACGTCACCAACCTGGACCAACCTTCTCTTTACTGAGCAAAACATCCATTTAATCAGGAGTCTTGCTTACTATGACGAGATTAATGACGCTTATGACGAGCTCCACGTACAACGACTCAAAATAGATGCAAAAACCACTACAAGGAGATGCAAAATGACCATGATGTGATAAAAAAACAACCACAAAGAAACGTAAAAGGACTAAAAATAGAATCAAAACGACCACAAAGAAATATAAAACGACTAAAAATAGATGCAAAACGACAACAAAGACACGCAAAACGACCACAAAGAAATATAAAATGACTAAAAATAGATGCAAAACGACCACAAAGAAATGTTAAAGGACTAAAAATAGATGTAAATCGACCATAAAGAAATGTAAAAGGACTAAAAAGAGATGCAAAACGACAACAAAGAGATGCAAAAGGACTAAAAATAGATGCAAAACAACCTCAAAGAGATGCAAAACAACCACAAAGAAATGTAAAAGGACTAAAAATAGATGCAAAACGACCATAAAGAAATGTAAAAGGACTAAAAATAGATGCAAAACAACCTCAAAGAGATGCAAAACGACCACAAAGAAATGTAAAAGGACTAAAAATAGATGCAAAACGACCATAAAGAAATGTAAAAAGACTAAAAATAAATGCAAAACGACCACAAAGACACGCAAAATGACCAAAAGTAGATGCATAACCACCACAAACAGATGCAAAACGATCACAAAGAACCTGCGGTTCTACCTTCACAAGCTCGGATGACGTGACTAGCATAGTTTAGCTACAGAAACCAAAACAGCTGGAGCTCTGACGGTAAAGAGCTCATACCTTTAATGTTATTGGCTGTAAATAGATTGCATTATTATAATAAAGCTCTCATTTTCAGGTTCCCACAGCGAACTGAAGCAACCACTACCGACCCCGTCTGAAGGTGAATCCAGATTCTCCTTGAAACATCTGCTTCCATCACATCATCTAATCCCGTTTACAGGAGAGGATTCAGACTGCTTTACATTCATCCTGAGGCCGTCTCCTTAACGACTCCACCTCCGTGTGATGACGTAAACATTATAGAGATAGATAATACTTTGTTCATATTCTAAAGCATCTATAAACTTTATTTAGATAGTTAATACTTTACTTTTGTAATATTTAACATATTACATATATCACATATTGTGTGTATAGATTTAGTCGAGTCTCTGGGGGGAAATATATATATATATAAATATATATATATATTGTCCGTTCCACTTTGCGCCTCAGACGGAGGTTATTCATCGACGTGTCCCATTATTCCTAGAACAGAGAGATCTCAGATGCATTGGAGGGCATCAGATAGTATCGTCTTGTTGAGCACATCCACTTTCCCTGTGGCGCCGCCTTGTAAACATCTAACCGGTGACCAGGAAGCACTCTGCACACCTTGTGATGAATGTGTTCTGCTCAGACTGAATTATGATCCCACCGTAGATAGTGGATTTGCTGCGGAGGCGGTGGAAGCTCAGTATTTTCTCATTTAAATATTCATGTCGGGGGTAGACAAAGGGAGGAAATGGAAACCGAGTTGGATGAAATCCCAGGGTTCACGTTTCTGAGACGGAGGAGGAGGAGGAGGAGGACGTAGGCGGCCGAGGAGGAGGAGGAGGAGGAGGAGGAGGAAGGTGTCAAAAGAAACTGGAGCTCTCTGGAAACGCTCAGGTGGGAAGGTAGATGTTGACGCACATCCGAAAATCTGGTCACAGCAAACAGACAAAAGGATTGTTTCTCCTGAACCAACTATAGAGAGCACGATGAGTTAAAATAACTCCACACAGAGACTAATAATCACTAAATACTATTATAAAGATGTGAAATCATGATGACTCAAAGACAGGAAGGACAGAAAAAGCTACAATTTGAGATGAAAATGTCCCGTTTGGGCTGAAGGAGAAGAGTTCATGGACACTCTTAGATGTAACACCTTTTAATTCTTCATGCATTTGAGTGTGTTGCTGCCTGACAGGCCACCACACGGACAAAACATATTCAACTTACTGACGGATTGTTTTATTAAATAAAGGAATTCCTTCCTGCTTAAAGGTACTATATGTAACATCCATCCATCCATCTTCAACCACTTATCCGGGGTCGGGTCGCGGGGCAACAGCTCCAGCAGGGGACCCCAAACTTCCCTTTCCCGGGCCACATTAACCAGCTCTGACTGGGGAATCCCGAGGCGTTCCCAGGCCAGTGTGGAGATATAATCTCTCCACCTAGTCCTGGGTCTTCCCCGTGGCCTCCTCCCAGCTGGTCGTGCCTGGAACACCTCCAAAGGAAGGCGTCCAGAGAGCATCCGTACCAGATGCCCGAACCACCTCAACTGGCTCCTTTCGACGCAAAGGAGCAGCGGCTCTACTCCGAGTCCCCCACTCACTGAAGGATGAACCAAAAGATATGACATTTCTTCGCGCTCCCGATCTCCTCGCCTCTCTTCAGCTCCCCTAAAGCACCAACAGTGTGTTGCTTAAAGTGAAGGTGAGCCAGCTATGGTGTGTGGATCTGCCGCTGGTTGCTTTGTAACATTAGCTGATAAAGTCATTTGCAAACTGCTAGCTAGCATCATGGAGCCAATGGTCCAAATTAAATATAGGGATATTACAGAACATTATTCAAAGTTAATGATTGTAATGTAAGGTCACATCACTGTTCTGGCCGATGCCCAGGATGCTCACTCGCACCTACGGAGCACGAGCATGTGCAACAGGAGGCTGACTGCAGTTCATTTAACAGCCAAAGGTGTCATTAATAACATGGATATTGATCAAATTTAACCTTATTTCTTGCTACTTTTTGGTAAAATTCTGTTGAAACATCTTAAAAAAAATCACGTTTAGCTCAGTTTTAAGGGACATATTGACGTATTTTGACCTGAAAATCAACAACCAGGTCTCCAATGTTTCTCCATTTAAAAAAAAAAAAGGATGCTAGCAGCAGAATAACGGCTCTCAAATCCATCATCATCATCATCATCATCATCATCTCAACACGGCACCGAGAACATCACGGTTTACTGGAATGACTGACCAACGTGACCTCCAGACCTGAACCCAACAGAGCGCCGCAGGGAGAAGGCAAAACCAAGCGGTGCATTTACGAAAAAAAAACTACAGGAAGTGCAAAATGACGACTCAGCGGGGACCAAAAGTTTAGAGGTTTTCAGCGCCGGAGGCCGACCGCGGGGTCCACCGCGGGGTCCTGCTCGGTAGCAGTGAGGTCCAGCTCATAGTGAGGACCCTGAGAGTGCATCCAGTCTCATGGGGCCTTTAGAAACACATTAAAACAGAAGCTGCCCTCTCTCTCTCTAGCCGGCTGTTTCATCAGTCTGCCACCGACGGGTAGCTAACGCCGAAGAATGACTCCGACGGGCCGAGCCGGGAGATCCATCAAAGGCAGCGGGGAAGGGGGGGGAATGATTGCAGCGCCGGTCCATCCATCTCTGAGCGAATTACAGCCACCGCGAGGGAGAAATCAACCGCAGAAGGACGGAGGAAGAGGGGGAGTGGTGTAGGGAGGAAAGAGGAGGATAGGATGGAGGGATGGAAGTAGAGAGAGAGAGAGGGAAATAGAAAAAGAGGAGGACAGGATGGAGGGATGAGAATGGAACCAACTAACTTATTAAACGTAGCAAAAATATTAAAAATAAATGTAGCCATTAATTTGTTTTAATTTGCTTCTTTCTTTCTTTTTTATCTTTTTATTAATTCCCCTATTTATTTACTCTTACTCTGTGAAATTTCCCCTTTTATTTATTTATGCATTTATTTTTATTAATTTTTATATAATGTTTTTATTTATTTATTTATGCACTTATTGCATTTATGTTTTTATTTTTTTATATTTATTTTTATTTATGTATTTATGCATTTATTTACTCAATTAAATTCCCATTTTTATTTATTTCTGCATTTATTATTAGTAATTTTTATATTATTTATTTATTTCCCTTTGCATTTAACCACTTATTTATTTCCCCAAATCTATTTATTTCTGTATTCTTTTCTTTATATATTTTTTACACATTTCTTTTTACATTTCTGCCTAATTATGCAAATTACATAAATAAATGCATAATTACATACATGGATTTATAAATAAATAAAAAATAAATAAAAAAAATAAATAAATAATAAATACAAAAACTAATGAATTAATTAAAATAAATAAATAAATACATAAATAAATAAAAGGTATAATTAAACAAAAGAGTAAATAAATTGATTGTTTATTACAAATGTATAATAATTATTCTTATACTTTGTATGTTGTGTTATGCAAGTTTTAATTGCACAATAAAAAAAGTGTTAAAAAAAGAGTGGTGGATGGGAGGAAAGTAAAGTAAAGGGAAGGGAAGGGCATTAATGAAGAGATGGGAGAGAGGATGGGGACAGATGAAGCGTAGGAGGGAGAGAAGAAGAGTGGTGGAGGGAGGAGAAAGTAAAAATAAAGCAAGAGGGAGAAGAAATAAGATGGTGTCAGAAAAGAGAGGAAGGGAAGCAGGAAAGGGTGGATGGACGGACGGTGCGAGACCCGTGTGAAACCTAAAGTCAACATTGATTTATTTGTCAAGTAAGTTATGCACTTAAGTAACACCACTTCTGAAGATATTTAAAGCCAACCGCAATCTTTTCCTAAACCTAAGTAGTTTTGTTGCCTAAACCTAACTGAGTAATACTTTCCTTATTTATCTTTGTATTAATCCCCCTATTTATTTACTCTAATATTAAATTTCCCATTTTATTTATTTATGTATTTATTTTTAACATTTATTTAATTTTTTTTGCATTTAATTATATATACATATATTTTTTACATTTATTTATTAATGCATTTATTTTTTTATTATTTTATTTTTATTTATGTATTTATGCAAAATTGTTCCTTTTGCATTTCACCCCTTATTTTGACTGCATTATGCAATTTTTTACAAAATATTTTACAAACTGATTTTAATACTGATCTGGTCATTTATGATATTTAATCTGAATAGGACATAACCGATTAAATAAAAGTAAATATATAAATATAAATAATAACGGGTTAGCGTAAATTCGTTTTAATGCCACTAATTTCTTTTACGCATTAATGCAACATGTGTATTTCTTATACAACTTTAGTAAAAAAAACATGATAAACTGGACTGGATTTGAGACACATGCACATTGCAACTGTACATTGTGTCACGTCTCTGCACGTGCACACACACACACACACACACTCACTCATCACCGATGCATGAAACACACAGAGCATACGACATACGAGCGACACGCTGTAATGACTTTTCCGTGACATTTCCACACCGTGGACGACTCAATATCCATCTAGAAGGTCCCAGTCTGTCATCGATGAACACAAAATGCTCAAAGGAGAAAAAGAAGCTTCTCCTAAGCCTGTTGCCGTGTGGAGATGTCAGGACATGTGCATGTTTCTGAAAGGTTAATCACAACAGAAACACTCACTATGCCAGACCCCAGCAGACCAGCAGGGGGAGACGCCAGCTCAGACCGACCAGTTAGTTGTTGTTGTGCCAAACTGCCCTCACTCAAGAGAGTGTGATATTCAAAGCTACTCATCCTTTACTACACCTGCAACACTGTGCAGCCATCATACGTCTGCAGTATGAACACAATACAGTGAGAACAGGCTTCACACTGTGCAGCCGCTGTGCGTGAGAATAGCACCTCCTCTTATACATCGCGGGCTGACAGAGTGTCGTCCGCTGGCTGTGATGAGAGGTGTCAGTCTGATAATGAAGCTGCTCTGAAGTGAAGCTGAGAAGGGTGGGGGGGGATTCTCAGGAATATCTCCGTTACTGTAACTCCTCATTCAACAGACTGCAGCTAGGAGGACTAACCTCACATCCTTCAATTTATATTCATACTAACTCAACTTATGTATGAAGGAAAAAAGCAAGTGTGCTTTGATACCACTGTCCCTGTATCACAATCTAGTATATGGAGAACGGAACCTGTCAAAATCAAAAAATAAATGACTCAATAAATAAATAAGTCATTAAATGTCGTAAAAGTAATATTATAAATAAATATAGCAAAAATAATATTAAAAATAAATGTAGCCATTAATTTATCGATAAAATGTGACATAAATGCATACTTCTGTTTTAATTTGCTTCTTCATTTATTTATCCTTGCATTACTTCCCTTATTCATTTACTCTTCTGTATAATTTTCCCTTTTATTTATTTATGTATTTATTTGTTAATTTTTAAATGTATGTATTTATTTTTGCATTATTCTATTTATCTATTTTTGCATTTTTTGTTATTTATTTTAAATATATGTATTTATTATGTATTTATGCATTTATATATTTAATTTTCATTTCCCTCATTTGATTAATGAGGCAGAAATGCATAAAGAGATGTGTAAAGAAATATATAAAGAATACAGAAATAAATAAGTTTGGGGAAATAAATAAGCATTGAAATGCAAAGGGAAAATTGTGCAGAAATAAATAAACAAATAAATAAATAAAAACATTTAAAAATGAATATAAAATAAGTAAAAATAAATGCAAAAAATATATAAATATATTTATAAAACTAAATACATAAATAAATAAATTAAACAGAAGAGTAAATAAATAAGGGGATTAATACAAAGATAAATTTATAAAGAAGCTAATTAAAAAATTATCAATTTATACCACATTTTATCAACTAATTAATGGCTACATTTATTTGTAATATTATTTTGCTACATTTGATGACATTTTTATTTATTTATCGAGTAATTTATTTATTCATTCATTCATTTTTTTTATTTTGGCAGCTTCCATCCTCCATATACTAATAGGTTTTGTGCAAGGACAAATGCTACCGCCTCAACAGCATTTCAAAACAAAAAGCATTTATTTGAGTAGTTGGGGACAACCCGGGAGTCAACGGGGATGACCCCGCTGCTTCACTGATGACAGTAAAAAGGCATCAAAAAGAAGTCTTCCATTTGCTATCTCCCAAGCCTTCAATTTCATGTCGGCTCACAATGGGAGTTCGGGCTGAGGGACGGAGGCGGCGCGCCACACTGTGATCATCAAAAAAAAAAAACTAAAAAGAAAAAGGGATCAAAACCCTGCTTTCCTTTTCCCCACGGTGCGGAGATATACATCTGACAGAGAACAGAGAGGAAGGCTTTCTGGCTCCTCTCCTCCGTCTGTACGGATCCAGTTTGATTCCTAAACCTGAGACTGAAAGATGACCAGTAAAAAAAGGTTTTCTTTACAAGCAGCAGCTGGATCTGATGAACAGATTTACAGTAACAGCAGGAAAACTGAGACGGTGCCGAGTACGGGAAGCACAGCGAAAATTCAATCCTAATCCTTTTAGTAGCGGATTCTTTGCTCAGATCAAATTTCTAAATAACTGAATGGAGCTATTTTATTTTTATGTTTATTTCCATTGTGGATTTCAGAAATATCTGAAAGTGTGACAGCAGATACTTTGGGATGGATTCCTAACGATTCTAAAGCCAGAATAGTGTATGGACTCTGAAATGTTATATTTGTTGGAGTGGGAAAAAACTCTGAAATGGCATTTGAATCAGAGACAAAGTGAAACTCTGCACTGAAGACTTATTTTAGGGCCAATCAACCTGGTGTGTAAATACCACGATATTCCATGTGTCATTAGGGCCCTGTTCACACCTAGTATTAACATGTGTCCTCAGTGATCCAATCACAAGTGGACAGCTCTGAGTACAGGTGTGAACACACAAGACGCATGAGATCAGATCTTTCAGACCACATTCAGAGGAGGTCTGGGCCACATATGACCACATTCTTTTAGCAGTGTGTACTGAATGCGTCCTGGGCCGCATTAAGGACCGCCTACTCATCTGATGTCCAGCTGGGGTCCGCAGTATCACCGCGCCCCCCAGGTTAATAGACAGGCAGACACGGAGCGCTTGTCAGCCAGGAAACGGCCTCTGAGCTCTACCGTATCCTGTCGGTACAACTGTATTTTATTAAAATAGATCTTGTTTAAAGGCTAAATATCTACAGACTATCAGCCTGGGAATAGGAAGTGTATTATTATCATGCTATCGGAGATGTGTTGGTGTTTTTGTTCCGCTGCTTT
Source organism: Sebastes umbrosus (assembly GCF_015220745.1). Lineage (NCBI taxonomy): Eukaryota > Metazoa > Chordata > Actinopteri > Perciformes > Sebastidae > Sebastes > Sebastes umbrosus. Next base: position 32,418,964 of record NC_051280.1, on the reverse strand, counting down.
GCGCAGAGCTTACGCCTGTTCTCTGTCCTCCCGGCTCTCTGGAGCTCTGTACCCCGCTGTTGTCTGGCAAAAGCAGCGGTGCCGGCAGCGTGCGGAGGTCCCCGGGGACCGCCGGTACATCCATCCATCCATCCATCTTCAACCGCTTATCCGGGATCGGGTCGAGGGGGCAACAGCTCCAACAGGGGACCCCAAACTTCCCTTCCCCGGGCCACATTAACCAGCTCTGACTGGGGGATCCCGAGGCGTTCCCAGGCCAGTGTGGAGATATAATCTCTCCACCTAGTCCTGGGTCTTCCCCGTGGTCTCCTCCCAGCTGGTTGTGCCTGGAACACCTCCCAAGGCAGGCGCCCAGGGGGCATCCGTACTAGATGCCCAAACCACCTCAACTGTACCGCCGGTACAATAACCTTTTATTTTGATGTTAATACAATGTACCAGAATTACTGCTGACATTCATGTAATATTACGTCACAACGTCTGCTGTATTAGCCTTGTGTTTGCTACGTGTTTATTTGCATATGGGGCGGGAAAGTGAGATCGGATCACAAGTGGTCACTGAACCTGGCATTCTAATGCCATGTGTGAAGAGACGTACTTAAAGCTGTCCACTTGTGATCGGATCAGTGAGGACACATGTTAATACCAGGTCTGAACAGGGCCTAGGACGCAATTTAGTGTTTTTGCTGTGTCATTTGTACGCCACGTGAACGCCTGAAGTTAGGTTAAGGCAAGAATAACACTCAGTTAGGGTAAGACGTCATGAAAAACATGAAATACGCTGGCTGGCCCCTGCCGGGCGCATTTCATCAGAGGCGTTCGGTCGGCTTGGAAAGGCTCGAGGCGAAGGTGGCTCGCTGCTTCCCGGGGCTCGTGGACAAAGTGCTTGCTTTTGTGGTCTTGGTAGTCTCAAAGACATTCGTGGCCCTGGTACTCCATACTCTGATACTTTGTCATTTTCTTTTTTTTTCTTTTAAAAAACTGTTAATTTTTTACAAGTTCACAGAAAAAGAATACCTATAGATAGGACATGGGATGGATTACAATCATAAAAATACAATACAAAACAAAAACAGTGATGAAAATGCCAACGCCTCTAATGCCAACATGAGTCACACGCTCCTTTGACAACATTCATGGGTTTCTATTTTGGCTTTCAAATAACAGGTTTGTGAAGACGGGTGGGGTCGTGTTAAGGATGACTCCAGTGCGCCATCGAGCCATGATTTCAGCCCCGCCTAAAAAATCCTGAACACTCCACAATCCAGTCCTACAATGTTCACAGTCTTTGCAACATCTTTTCAGTCATTACTTTCCAACATTTATAATGTGTTCAGAAACAAGACTGAATTTCCTTTACACGGCCTTTAAAGCTTCTATCTTTAAAACTGAACCTGCTAGAGCCTCTGAAAGACAGTAAAGTCAGTCGGGATCGCCGGTCTCAGACGGGTTAAATAACTAATTTCATTTTAAGGACTTCTGAAGGCACAAACTATTATCTGCATAAAAGATGAAGTTATGAAAAAAATGATTGGACAAAGAGCCAAATGGATTTCTTGAACATGTCGGCTGTAAAAAACAGCAACGAGTGATAGAAAACTCTGCTCGTTTGTGTGTGACGAAGCTGTTTTAGTGAGGAAAGCTGAAAGGACAGAGACCGACTGACAAACGCTCTCCTGCTCTGAACATGAACTCTGGACTTTGTGGTGTTTCAGGAGGCCTCAGTTATTCTCTCATAGTAGTTTCACATGTTCTCCACCAGCTGTGTCTGATACTCTGGAATGAAGACAGGAAGAAAAGACTTTGTTCACGTTAGTTTATTCATCATGTGAAGCGTCACTTTGTTCACACATCCCATCAGTAAAGTCTGTTAAAGGATTCAATGATCTCATGTTCACCATCAGCTGGTTTGACCAGAATCTCAGCCATGAGAAAGAGAATAATGAATGATCTCCTTATTGATTATGATCAGGATGATTACACTTCTAGAATACCTCAGAACAACAACAACATCACATCAATGTGATTCTAGATCTCTTTACAAAGAGAACAGAGTATCTAGAGGATAAAGGAGGTCTTTGTCTCTTCAGAGCCATGCAGTGGAAGAGACACAACAACATACAAATACATCACTACGAATATTCATCACACGTTTAGAGCTCAGAGGAGTTTACATCTTCATGTAGAGAAACATCATCATCATCATGAGCAGTGAAACAGACACAGGACGGAGCGCCACCTGAAGACACTCAAACATTTACAACTCACGAGACGACGTCACAGTACTGCCCACAACGTTTGATTGACAGCTGATCTCTGTGCAGTGAAGACATGACGCAACAATAAGCGGGAAAAAAATGAGTTTAAGAGTTAAAACCAAGCGGGAACCTCCGGTGCTGAGCAGTGAAGCCGATGCAGAAGTGCCAACAAACTGCAGTTCCTCTAACGGCCACTAGAGGCTCTAAAAGAGAGTCAATCCCCACAGACCTCCATGTTAAAACTGTACAGCAGAAATAAACATGTTTACAGCCTGGTACAAAACAACTGTTCTGTTCATGACGACTGAATATTTATATAACTCACCCGCTTGAATTATATTAAAGTTATACATAATTAAGGGCGTGGCCTCTTTGAGTGACAGGTGGGCGCCATCACAGCCGCTAGCCGTCCACTAGGCGTCGCCTCAGCTAATTCCAGTCATTGAGCTCTCAGACGTGTTTGGGGAGAACTTTTCATGCAACATCGGACGTAGTAAAGGCTTGCTCTGTGGGGCGTCGGATGACGGTCTGGATGACCTTGGCATCCGCATCGGTTGGTTTCCAACAGGATATCAGAAACTGTCCTTGTTTCACGGTAACTTGGCTAAATCCTGCAGTAACGTTACAGACAACGCCATTCGAGTCCTGTTCTAATTAGCGATCTGACAATTTAACCCTCTGTCCCTTAAATGACTTCTGTCTGGTTGAGTTTACACAACTCAGCAGTGGCTCCAACATTCCAAAACATATAATAAAGCCCAAGTCCAGCATAGAGAGGCTCAGTGAATGTGGTCTGGACTCTGTGGAGGAGAGTCATGGTTTCAGAGACGCTGTAGAAGGACAGAATACCTGCACTGTGATCCAGATACACTCCTACTCTGGAGGACTGAGGACCTGAGACGGGAGTTTGGACACGGTTGTACCAAAATGTATACCTGTTATTGTTACATTCTAACGCCCAAGATTTGTCATTGAATCCAAATCTACATTCACCCTCTGCTCTGCTGATACTCTTGTATGCGACTGCTACATAAACTCTTCCCCCTCTCCACTCCACCTCCCAGTAACAACGTCCAGTCAGACTCTCTCTACTCAGGACCTGACAACAACATCTAGTGAATCTGTCTGGGTGACTAGAATAAGACTGTTGTCCCATGAATGATGATTTTCTGTTCCCCTCAGATAATAACAGATGTGTGTTTGCTGTGTTTGGATCCAGTGTGATTTCTTGTGAATACTGTAAGAATCCAGCTCTGGTCTTGGGCTCTGGTTGTGACAGTAAAACATCCACATTAGACACTGTCCATGAGACGTTTGTCCATTTCTCTCTCAGAACGTCCTGTAGTTTATCTCTGACTTCTGACACAGCCGCCGTCACGTCCTCAAAGTAGCTCAGAGGACGGATATTGATGCTGGATGTAGACTCGCTGAGCGGTGACAGTGAGGGGTAGTTGTGTAGAAACTGGTTGTGATCCTCTGTGTGTGACAGCAGCTTCAGCTCAGCGTCTCTCCTCTTCAGCTCAGTGATCTCCTGCTCCAGCTTCTCCTGAAGCTCTTTGACTCGACTCACTTCACTTTTCTGCTGGGATCTGACCTGCTGCTTCACATCACAGCTTCTTTTCTCCATGAGACGGATCAGCTCGGTGAAGATCTTCTCACTGTCCTCCACTGCTTTATCAGCAGAGCGATTGACAGCCTCCACCTCCTGTTGGAGCAGCTTCACATCTTTCTCTCCGTCCTGGATCCTCTGCTGGATGTTGAGTCGACTCACCTCCAGCTCTCTCTGCCTCTTGGTCCTTTCTGCTGCAGCTGAGACGGTGTCGTGGCCTTTATGTTCATCCACAGAGCAGAGATAACAGATACACTGCTGATCAGTACGACAGAACATCTTCATCACCTCGTCGTGACGAGAGCAGATGTTCTCCTGGAGCTTCTTGGAGGGCTCCACCAGCTTGTGTTTCTTTAATGGAGCCACATCATAATGAGGCTGGAGGTGTTTCTCACAGTAAGAGGCCAGACACACCAGACAGGACTTGAAGGCTTTCAGTTTCCTCCCAGTGCAGAAATCACAGGCCACATCTTCAGGTCCAGCATAGCAGTGATCAGCAGGAGCAGCTTGGAGTCCAGGCTTCTTCAGTTTCTCCACTAAATCTGCTAACATGGTGTTTTTCAGCAGGACAGGCCTCGGTGTGAAGGTCTGCCTACACTGAGGGCAGCTGTAGAGCTTCTTCTCATCCTCTCCATCCCAGAAGCCTTTAATACAGTTCATGCAGTAGTTGTGTCCACAGGAAGTAGTCACCGGATCCTTCAGTAGATCCAGACAGATCGAACAAGAGATTTCTTCATGGTCCAGCTGAACTCCTTGCTGCGCCATTTCACCTCTCAGAGACGACGACTGTCTGAGTCTCACTTCCTGAGAAGTGAAACTAGTTTGAGCTCTGATCTAAACAACATGTGCACTGAATGCAGCCTGTCAGCTCTCACTGCACCACCATGTCGGTTACACCCATCTTCAAAACTGTAGATCTGAAGGGGAGGGAACGAGGAAATAAGAGGACAGAGCGCAACTGGGTGTGTTTGAGAGGAGAAAGAGGAGGGACGGGTTATCAGGCTCTGCTTCATTCCAGGAAGAGGAGCGGCACTTTGTTTCCTCAGTTACAACAGAGCCTCGGTTAAAACACGCTCTTTAGTTGTGAAATTTTTTTCGTATTTGTGACGAATCAGAAGAAATACAACTCTCACAGCTCCAGTTCAGAAATCTCTGAGTGGGGCAACTTTCAGCTGCTTCCTCTTTTGACGGACAGTCTCAACAAGGCAGTGAGCAGACTGCCAAATGCCACCGCAGGAAGACTAGAAATCTAGTTTACAGGCATATGGTGCTGTTTACGCAACACCACTTGAGTTTACTTGTGCTGAAGAAACACATCTGCTCTGCACCGCTATGTGACCATGTATGAGCGAGAGCTGCACCCACCAAACCACCAAACCACCAAACCACGGCTCAGTCTGAAGGAATGATTAACCAACGAGGATAAATATTTCTTTATGAAGCTGTTTCACGTAGCAGTGACTTAATACAGCTCTAATCCAGCTGTAAAGAGTGATCATTAAATAGGGAGGCGGATATCAACCAGGGTTATTGTAGTAAACTGAAACTAAAACGAAAATGAGCAGAGAAAATAGTGTTAATGAACTGAAACTAAATAAAAACTATATCAAATATCACTACTATGGCTGTCAAAAGATTATATCGTGTTAACACAAATTCATCTTAACGCCACTAATTTCTTGAACATATTAACGCAACTTGTGATTTTTAGGTTGTTTTGGGCTCAGTTTTAAAGCTAGAGTGAAGATACTGGTATCATGTGAAACTAGTAAACCTAAAGAATACATCGGTACCAACCCTGTCATGTTGTTAATTGATTTCCAATAATAAATATATACATACATTTGCATAAATCCAGCATATTTGCCCACTGCCATGTTGATAAGAGTATATTAAATACTTATTATTATTATTATTATTATTATTATTATTATTAATAATAATAATAATAATAATAAATAAAAAAATCTCCCTTTAGGGTACATTTTGAACAGATAAAAAAATGTGGGATTAATCACGGTTAACTATGGACAATGATGCGATTAATCGTGATTCAATATTTTAATCGATTGACAGCCCTGGTGCTAATATTTAATAATATTTTTCTTGCTGCAGACCTCCAAGAATCTAAATTGGATCGGCTGCATTAACATTAATGTACAAGAGAGTGCAGCTTTATAATCTTACAGATGATATTAGAACTGGAAGGGAATCATGCATCGATATTAAACAACACAGATTAGTATCAAAAACTAAATGTGATGTTCTTGTTAGAGACACATCAGCGGCTAATGTAACGAGACACGTGACAGATCTGTGCTACAGTCCCAGAGGACACGAGAGAGACAGCAGCCGCGACGTCCATCACGTGACTGCAGCTGCAAAGAAGTGATGGCGAGCGTCCAGCGGTAGACCGAGGCACTGGACCGTGTAATTGCCATATACCATACAATTTATGGAGCTCTGCCATGCAGCTATACTGAGCACAGCCTTCAGGTCTGAGACACACGGTCACAATCAGCCCTGAAGCTCAGGCCGCTGCGGTCACTTCTGTGATTTTAATCAGGGCTTATTTAGCCGCTGCTTACCTCCTGTTTAATGCTTCTTGTTAAATTTATAAGAGGTCGTTTGTCTTAGATCACAGGTCAACAACCTGCGTCTCTTTAGCTCCTCTCAAGTGGCTCCCTGTGGATTTTTAAAAATGGAAATTAATAACAGTTTTTTTGTTTACATTTTCATTTTTATTTATCATTGTTGTAGGTCTATGGTACGACGGTACGACGGAGTATTAGGGCCACATTGAGGAAAAAAAATAAAGTCATAATATTATGAGAAAAAAAAGTCATAATATTATAAAGTAGTAATTTTACATGTTATTTTCTTTTTTTCCCGTAAAGTTATGATTTTATAATTACAACTTTTTTTCTCGTTAAGTTATGACTTTATTCTCGTAAAGTTATGATTTTATTATTTTAATATTACAACTTTTTTTCTCGTAAAGTTATGACTTTATTCTTGTAATATTAAAAAAAAAATTCTCATTAAGTTATGACTTTATTCTCTTAATATGACTTTTTTTCTCATAAAGTTATGACTTTACTCTGTAAATCTCAGATGTTTTTCCCTCAATGTGGCCCTAATACTCCGTAGTACATTGTCTCTTTGGCCCTCACTGCATTAGACTTATAAACTATATACTTAGACTATAAACTGTGTTACCTTCATCACAATGATCAGACAGATTTGATAGTAAAGGTTGCGGACTCCTGTCTTTGTGGGACACAAGATTTTACTCACAACACTTTGAAACAGAAGTAATCTCAGTGTTTGTAGATTTTAAGTAGCTATCATATAATAACAATCTGAGCCTGTCAGTTCAAAAACAAGCACTTTAAGTGGACATAAAATGACGGCAGCAGGTTGTTTTTAGCGGCTGCTGGGATCCAGTTATCCTTTAAAATAGAAGATCTACCTCAGTGTTTTACTGTATTCAGACCTGTGGACTTTACTGCACATTTACATGGACTGAAACACCGACGCTGAGGACTCAGGCAGGTTTACGTTGGGATTTGCTAAAACATCAACATCACAGAAGTTAAAAAAAACAATTCATCCAAGTGTCCAACATGTGATGTTAAATATAGACCAGAGTTGTTGAGCTGCTGCTGATGATGATGATGATGATGATGATGATCGTGTATGGAAACAACGGTGTCTCTGCTCCGCCGGATGACTGACCAGAGACAGAGACGCTCATTTTCTGCCTTCAGCAGGAATATGAACAAAGGACCGTCTGGGTTCATTAAAATGAACAAGAACAAAAGAGCCTAGTTTATAAAAGAAGCACATTTACTGGGAGCCTAAAACTATTCACCACCTTAGCTATTAGCAAAAAATGGGATTTACAAATAGAGAAGGAAATGTGTTCAATTATATATTAAAAGAAAAAATAAATAAACAGGATTCACATCTTTAAAGTTCCCATATCATGCTAATTTTCAGGTTTATACTTGTATTTTGTGTTTCTACTAGAACATGTTTACATGCTGTAAATAACAGTATTTATATAGGACTTAAACCTGCTTTATAATATAAAACACATGAAAATCTCACTTTTTTTTTTACAATATGGGACCTTTAAAAAGGGCTGTAATTAATAATATGTAGATTATTTCTTTCAATTAAACAACTGATCGTTTAGTCTTTTAAAGAGAAAACTTGGAAAGAAAAACTGGTGCTCATCATCAGTTCCCAAAGTCCAAGCTGGTGTCTCTTGAATATCTTCTTGTGTCGGACCAAAAGTCAAAAAAATCAAAGTCATTCACTTCACAATTATTTAACAAGAACCCGAGACGTAGTTACAAAACATCGCTGTTTCATAATCATCTATTTATAGAACATATGAATGTTATACCGTTTTGAAAACCTGAGGTCTTCAGCTTTCAGAATCCGTGAACCGACTGCATGTAGTCCAAATTACGTCTTATTACGAAGTATTTTAACAATAAAGTCATACAGAATATGAACTTTGTAAATATAATACTTGTTCGTTTTTTCCAAGGAATAGGGCAAAATATATAATAATAAAAATCACAAAATTCACATTTGAGAAGTTATGTTTCCGTAAAAGTGATTAACTGATCGCCAAAATTATCAAAAAATAATGGAGATTTAAAAACAACAAAATGTTGGGTATGCGCAGCTTTTGATTTTGCAAATTTGAAATCAATTAAAAAATGCAAAAAACAACAGTAACACTTTATAACAACCATCCTTTTTAAATGATAAATTGATAATTAATTAAACTTAGTTAATGGTTATTTTACTGTTAACTAATTATTTGAAAAGCTAAAATTTATGTTATTATAACACTTTATTGTTGCAGCCATTATAACAATTTATATACTATGTATCTGTTAATGATTACGGAATTATTATTAAACCTTTAAGAATTTTTTTATAAAACATATATAAACATTACATAGATAGATCCTTGTAACACTTTGTTATAGGTTAATTAATCAGTTTGTAAACCGTCTATAAACATTAATTGGATGACTATTATAAAGTTACAACTGATGATTATAATACTTTGTTAAATGTTAATAAATACTTTATAAAGTATCCATAAAGATTATTTAGATAAATAGTTAACACTTTGTTAAATGTTAATAATTGGTTTGTAAACATCTATAAACATTATTTAGATAGTTAACACATTAACAAACACTATGTTGTAGATAGCTATGATACAATATATCATTTATAAATTAATTATTTCATATTACACAAACTAATGATAAAAATAACAGAAATTATAGCATTACTTATAGTTAGTAAACATGATTAATTATCATTTTGTTGTTTGTTTACAGTAAAATAACTATTAACTAAGTTTAATTAACTATCAATTTAACATTTATTAATGAAGGTTATTATAAAGTCTTACCAAAGCAACCGATAACTAGTCAAAATACCGAAAACGCACACTCTCATTTAAATACCGAAAACTAAAACAGGAATCATGAATCATAAAATCCACAATCAATACTTATTATTGTTTATCATGGCTTTGCTGGGTCTTGGCATGCTCAATCAACAGCTGATCAATACCTCGTTAACTTTAATCTGTGCTGTGATTTAACTCATATAAGAAGCAGATGTGAGGCATTAAAGAGACATGTCAGTATTTCATGTGTTATTTTCACTTTAGCATAAACAACCTGCTTTAATAAGTCATTTTCTTATGACATATATTGAACAGCAACAACAGGAACATATTTCCTGACGTGACCTTTACGTGGCAGATGTTCTGTGATATAAATGTGGTGTAATATCTTAATGTCTGCAGTCATGTATCAGTGATCTTTATGAGCAGTGGAGTCAGAAGCAGCCTTTTAAAAAAAGACGCTGTGTGTCTTTTAAGCCGGAGCAAATCCAATTAAGCGGGATTGCCTCTGAATGAATCTCCATCAGCAATCAAATCTCCTCGATCTGCCAGAGACTGAATTAAACCGATCAGGACTTCAGCCATCAATTAATCCCGCGGCAAAAGAAAGACACTCCAGGAACTCGGCATTCTGGGAAGCACAGCAGGCTCAATTTACACCCGATTTCATGTGGAAAGGAGAGAACATCAGGCTTTAAAATACTTCGCTGTGAGGCTGCGGGCGTGAAACTGAGCAGGTGACAGCGGCACTGATCGGATAATAAGACGCACGTCTCCAACATCGAACCTGTTTTTCATCGTAAAGGCCGTTACACAGCAGCAGCTACCGATTATTACGCGGTGAGAAAGCGATGTACTTTTTTCCAGAACAAGGTTGATTTGTCTGAGCTTTATTTGCATCGTGAATAGTAGGGCTGGGACGACTCACCTATCTACAGATTCAATACTATCACGATACTTGGGTGGCGATTGGATGTGTATTGCGATTTTTAAGTATTTAAGTATATTTTTTAACCCTAGACCATGGGGACAAAGTTGAATCATACACTTCTAGGTACTTTTACTTTGGAAAATCTCTAAATGAATCCAGTAAAAATTTTGTTTTTCAGCATGTATGTAGTCAGAGATGTCCTGAAGTCAAATATATCAGTCATTCTCAGGTATTATTTATTGTCCAGCAACTCAAAAATAAAAGAATAAAGACATTTCCCTCACAAATTGCAAAACAACTAGATGGCGAGGGCCAAAAACCAGGATGGCGACTGCCAAAACACCAACAGTGTGTTCCAATCCGTGTACTTCTGTACTTACACTTACTACTTTGAGTGCGTAAGTGCGTTCACACTGGGAAGTACGGCAAAATGCAGTGCACTCAAAGTACCCGGATGTTGTACTCTAACGGTCAGATCGTTGAGTGTGGAACGCTGGACACTTTCCACACTCAACTGTCGCCATCTTGGCTACGTAGCGGAAGAGGCGGAGCCACGACCACTATTCAAACAGACGTAGATAACAGAATAAAACAATACGTAAACATACCGGTGCATTTTCAGCCAACAGGAGGACACATCGTAGACGTAGGCGACGACGTTGGAAACGTAATTTTCACTCTGCTTTCATTTTTTTTCAGAAGATATTTTGGCGGGTAGCGAGCCGCGGTCAAATGTTGTAATCGTCATTTCCGGTCAGTGCGCCGCAGAGTATTCGATTTGAGACGACCCTACCCCGCTGAAATTTACGCACTACTCAAGTGAGTACAGAGTGCACAAAGTGCACTACATTGAAGTGTACTTCTGGAAGTACGTGGATTGGAACACACTCCAAGATGACAACGGCCAAAATGCCGAACTGAAGGCTTCAAATTGGTAGTCCACAAACTAATGGGTGACGTCACGGTGACTATGTCTTCTTCTTATATACAGTCTATGGATCACACACATCCAATGCTTATTTCTTCAGTTATCATTGAACTGCTAGGTAGTCATGAGGGGGGGAACCAAAACAGACAGTCAACCTGTTTGACATTCAAGAGAATGAATCAAACTAAATAAAAATTTTAAAAAATAGTTATTTTCTTCCAAAAATAGACTTGAAGAAAAAAAGAAAACACCCGTTGTGACGGTGACCTACCTCAGTAAAAGTCACCTGAGATAGAAACCTACAAATCAAAGCTCATTGTCAGCTAAATGTCTGGAGATGGAAGTTAAATGTCAGCAAAATGTCTGAAAATGTTAATGTGCAATACAGGTCAGGAGGAAAGTAGAGGGAGAAGGGATTTCTTTACGCTCGGGACAAAAGTCACATTTGGTTTTCTGGCTGAGAGGTTTCAGACGGGTCAGACTTCATCAGATCAGGAGTCAACAGAGAGCCGTAAACCACAAAGTGAAAGCGGGGCCCGATCTGACGTCTGCTGGAGTTTGATTCTTCCTGACCGAAGGAACTGTCCCGGATCACTTCAATGTTTATCCACGTGTCACATGATACCTCACACTCAGATTTTAATGAAACCCTGGAATCAATCAAATACCCCTTTTTAGGACGTTTTTAACCTGTTTCACCTCCAATATCTGAGGCAACACGTAGCCTCGAGCACACAAGCTGAGAAAGTGCGGCATCATTCACACTGTTAAAGGTCAAGGAGGGAAGTCATTTTAGTGATTTGGACAGTTTATCCGTGGAAAGTAGGTTAATGTAATTATAACTTCAGCTGTTCATTTTGATCCCATCTGCACTGACCAAACTGGTGATTCTCCCCCTTGAGCTCGGCCTTAATTCACCCCGCTGATCATGACTTTTCTAGAGTCATCGGGAAAGAAACTCTTTGCGGATAATGCCGACCATACACTAGGAGACTTGGAAAAGACTTTTAAAAGTCTGAACCCCTCTCACATCTAAAGACAACGTGTCTAAAGTCACAGAGTTTTTAGTCACAGCCTATAATATTTTGCAAAGACTGGGGATCTTGCAGGGTCACTATGTCGTTGGTTGCACCACCAATAAATCCAAAAACACGGATCTCTGATTTGTTCCCCTGCCGTGTCCTAAAAAAGATCAAATAGAGGAGCTTTGTGGCTCCAAGCTATAGACCAGACCGGCATGGCGCCATGGCTCCAAGCTATAGACCTGACCGGCATGGCGTCATGGCTCCAAGCTATAGACCAGACCTGCATGGCGTCATGGCTCCAAGCTATAGACCAGACCTGCATGGCGTCATGGCGTCATGGCTCCAAGCTATAGACCAAACCGGCATGGCGTCATGGCTCCAAGCTATAGACCAGACCGGCATGGCGTCATGGCTCCAAGCTATAGACCAGACCGGCATGGCGTCATGGCTCCAAGTTATAGACCAGATCATCTTTATGGCTCCATGGCTCCAAGCTATAGACCAGACAAGCATGGCGTCATGGCTCCAAGCTATAGACCAGACCGGCATGGCGTCATGGCTCCAAGCTATAGACCAGACCAGCATGGTCTTTATGGCTCCAAGCTATAGACCAGACCAGCATGGTCTTTATGGCTCCAAGCTATAGACCAGACCAGCATGGCGTCCTCTCCGAGGCTGCGATCCCTTTTGAGGGGAGAGAAACTCGCCGTCACAGGAGAGGAAATGATGAACAGCTGTTGTGTAGCGGGTTAAGGAGGCTTTCACACTGAGATCTGAGGCTCAAACGATACGTGAATATTCTCCGTCAGTGTGTTAAATGACTAAATGATGCTGGTGACGGTGACTAGCATGGCTATCTAATGATAGCTTGAGTAATACAGTCGCACATTAACGTTACAGCAGCATCAGACTGTCGTCTCCAACTAAATCTCAGCCTATAGATCAAACAGCTGGTTATTAACAGACAACACTTAGCCTAACATTATGTCTTAATGTTCTTTTGCACTTTGTCGTAGTGTTGTTGAATGTTTATGTAAAGCACTTTGAATTGCCCTGTTGCTGAAATGTGCTCTACAAATAAAGCTGCCTCGCCTTGCCTAACGGGATTCAATCAGATACGTAGAGACGTCTGGATCAGTAATATCTGTCCACTGTGTTGGACAGGGGGACGACTGAAGGGACATGGTGGCGATCAACCTTCATTTATTAAGGTATCACCAACGCTCAGGTTCAGGCAAGGTCGCAAAATAACTATTAGACATATATAAACAAACGTTTGTATAACAAGAGATGAATCCATACAGACTTGTCAAAATTACAATCCAAACACTTTCTTTCCCCCAAAAGGGGGCGTGGCCATGACTTTTTACAAAATACCCATACGTGCCGGTCTGATGTGGTTTCAAGACTACAACTAGATTCCTTTTGAGATGATGTCACATCCTGCTACTGGTGGGAATTATCAAGAAGAAAAACTGTTCAATCAATCAATGAAGTACAAGGTGATAAATAAATGGAGAGAAAGAAAATATTTGATCCATAATTCAGTATCAATTAACTTCAATGGCTCTTCGCAATCAAATAAAGACAACGGTAAGATAGAAGCTGCCACCGTGGATCATTTTACTGACAGTGATATGGACTCCACAGTCGATATTTGCATTAAAAATGCATTAATCACTCAACAGACTCTCTATTTGAATCAACAGTCTGGCCTCTGTGCTATTATTGGCTACTTAAAGGGCAAACACACACACACACACACACAGTTCAACCTTCAGCTACCTACAAATGGAGGTGACTGGGCAAATAAGGCTGCTGGCAAAATGGCAAAAGACATAAGATTGTGCAGAATTCAAAACTATACGGGTAAAATATAACATCTTAAAATCCCAAATGAACACTTTTTTTGTGTGCATTTATGTTTCAAAATGAAAGCATGCTACAATATCAGTATCAGCATGTAAATATTAAGACTGGGATGGTACACCTATCTCCCGATTCGATACTATCATGATACTTGGGTAGTACTGTTAACTTTTTTACCACTAGACTATGGGGAAGAAGTTGAATCATACACTTCTAGGGACTTTTACTTTGGAAAATATCTAAATGAATCCAGTAAAAATGTTTGATTTTCAGCATGTATGTAGTCAGAGATGTCCTGAAGTCAAATATATCAGTCATTGTCAGCAATTATTTATTATCCAGCAACCCAAAAATCAAAGAATAAAGACATTTCCCTCACAGATTAGTGGGATTTATTTTTTTAATTTATAAGGGTCATGTAATGTTTTATACTTCTGGTGAATATAATCCAATCAATATGATTTCCATAGATGTATTTTTTTATACAGTTCCCTTTGTTAACACCTTATTTTGAAAACCGGACGTAGTTACTACTTCCTCTAACTTCTCCAAGGTGGTCTCTAGCTCTCCCGTCAGCTCCATTCTCTTTATCCATCCATGGTCAGCTCCATCGGGGCCGTTTCAATGCAGAGAACACAAATGTCAGTATCTGGATGCTCTACAGTCGTAGCGTCGGCCCATTTGACCACGGAGACGAGAGCGACGGCCGGCGGCTCGACTGCCACGTTACCGCGATACGATAACGTTTCCTGTCCGTGAGTGACTGTCAATGTGTGAAACCCAAAGTGTTTCCATCCTTTACTGGATGTGTAGTGTTTACCACGCTGGATTTAACATGTGAGGGTGCAGGTCGTATCCACGTGGACCCTCCAACGCTTTATACTTTATCGTTCCGGCTCGCCGCAGTTTGTTTTGGTTGACGGATACGGAACGGATATGACGTCATGTTACTCAGACTACAACAATAAAAGACGTAACTTCCTTCTACCTCCACACAGACTCAGATGAAGTACATTATGTCCACTCCTCAGGTTCAGGTCAGGTTAACACATTTAGTTGCTATATATGCATTTCAATGAGGGGTCCTCACAAGTATAGAAGTAGAAACATATGTGTGTGTGTGTGTGTGTGTGTGTTTGTGTGTGTAGCAGTGTGGGTAGGATTGACTTAATTGAGCATGAAAGTCAACAGCTGACCTCTGGTGCTTCAGCGCTGCCGCCAATCAAACATCTGCCAGCCCGAGGCTCAAGGACGACCGCGAACCACCAAAACAACCACACACAGTCCTTCATGCTCAGATTCACCTGTGGACACAGTCTGCATGGAGACAGCAGCTCACGGAGGTCTGCCTCACTTACCGGTGGAGGAACGCTATAGTCCTGTAAAATCTCTGCCAACTGGACGAGCAGTTTGTTGTCTAGTGAAGTGAGCAGTGTGTGGATGTTACTGCGACTACACTTCCTGGGTCATATGAGGAACACATGTTCACGGTGCATGATGCAAAACCTCCAGAATAGAAATCAAGTTGGGGCGTCGAAGGCCGCCAGTCGCGCCGCCTCACGCCTCACAAAAAGTTGCACTTGAACACACCACAAAAACTACAGCAGTCGGCCAACAACCACATCCGTTCTGCACCTGAGAGGAAATAACTCTCCTCACCAGCAGGCGGCAGGAGTCTGTATTCGTCATTTAAAAAGGGAAACAAGAAGACCGAGGACGGCGGATATACAAGCCTAAATTGTCGCCACGTCACGCGACACTGGCGAGGGAACGCTCACTCCGGTATGCCGTAACGTTACGTTATGAAGGGAAGACGTCTGGTACCGGGGCCGTTAACAGCTCGCAGGGCCGTTTCCAGCTAGCAGGGCCGTTTCCAGCTAGCAGGGCCGGTTCCAGCTAGAAGGGCCGGTTCCAGCTAGAAGCGCCGTTTCCAGCTAGAAGGGCCGTTTCCAGCTAGTAGGGCCGGTTCCAGCTAGCAGGGCCGGTTCCAGCTAGCAGGGCCGGCTCTAGCTTTTTGGGGACCCATATGCAAAAACGTGTTTTTTGACCAAACGCTACTTTTTACACATAAAAAAATATTTTTGGCTGCATCATTGACATCAAATTCAAAACAAAAATGCAAATTATGAATAAAAAAAGGTCACTTTGAATGATTAACTAACGATAATGTAGAAAAACAAAGACAGGGGTCTAGTACGGTCAACAAGGAAGTACAAACTATGAGAGATCTACGGTGATTACAGCGGCTGCCAAAGCGGTTTTACCCCCTGAATGTAATGTTTGTATACAATAAACCCACCTGGACACAAATACATAAATGAAAAGATGAAGACATCCTGAGTATAAACATTTGAAACTTTCCCGGAGCTAGAATGCCGTCAGTCCCTCGCAGACACCAGTGACACAGCATGAGCTGCAATTCATAAAAACAACCCAGCATCATCATCATATTGTGGCTCATCCCCCTCACTTGTTATGACCAACATGCCGCCACACCGATTGGTTTCGAGGTGCGTCAGTCGAGCGGAAACCAGGCAGCTGATTGGACGGCGGGGGGGACGGAGTAGTGCTCGATGGTTCAAGACAGAGAGCAGATCAATGGCCGCCGCCGTGCAAGCTTGTTCACCGAGACACAGACTCTGTTATAACCTCCCTTACTGTGTCACTGTCACACACACACACACACATAGAGGGAAAGGCTGTGCACAGAAACACAGGCGAGTTAGACATTAGAAAGCCCCCTACCCGACTCGTTGTTCTCTGAATCCATCTTGTTGTGAGACGAAACTGAGGACGGCCTGCCAGGTGGACCTCGACGCCTCCGTCTCTCTCTGTCTGTCTGTGTTTCCAGCCTCTCTCTCTCTCTCTCTCTCTCTCTATCTCTATCCCCCCCTCACAAACTGACTCTCATCTCTGACCTTGCAGTATTTGTGTTTCCCCTCGCCGGCAGCAGCAGCAGCAGCAGCAGCAGCAGCAGCAGCAGCAGCAGCAGCAGCAGCAGCAGATCAGCTGAAGGCTGCAGGTGAAGCTGCAGCGCTGCACAGTCGAGTCCAAAACAGCTAAAACGCTCAAAACCTCTGCGGTACCGATTCCCCTGAGAGATGACGTTAAACACACACACATGCACACACACGCGCACACACACACACACACACGAGATATGAATGTTTTCTGGGATTGTGTGTTGAAGGTGTTTTAATCATCCTGATTGGAGTGCAATTATGCAGATTGACTGCGAGCGACTGCTGTTTAAATGTGCGTGCCGTGTCTATTTGCATGTGTGTGGGCCTCTGCTGTTGTGTAACTGATTTTTTTTTCAGTGTGTGTGTGTGTGTGTGCTTGAGCTTCTATCCCTGTGAGGACCAGTTATTAGTTTTAGACATCGGGCATGAGGCTATTTTTTTAAAAGTGTCTGGAAAAGTGAGGACATTTAGAGAAAATTAGGACGTTTTTCAAGACACTTTGGGAAAGCGAGGACAATTTGTCCATGATGAATTAGGGATTATTAACTATGTTAAACCATAAATAAATAAAATTCATGAGTATTAAAGGGACGGTATGTTACGACGGAGTATTAGGGCCACATTGGGGGAAAAAAAAAAATTGGAGATTTCCGGAATAAAATCATGATATTAAAAAAAGTCGTAATATTACGAGAAAAAAGTCAGAACTTTATGAGAAGCTTCGAATACCTTTGAATATTTCCCATCGAAGCTTCAAAGCCCAATAGATGGTATTCGAGACAGCCCTAAAATTTATAAAAAGTGAGTACAGCTTTATTTGGACATTTCTAAAAAAGGACGACATTTGAAAGTGTTTTTTAGAAATGAGCATTTCTAAAAAAGCGACATTGGTTTGAAAAGTGAGGGCATTAGAGATGGTGCATATTCATTTTGGAGAGCATTAATATTTTATTCGATACTCACATAATAAAAGACTTGTTTTAAAGGGATAGTCTGGATGTTTCTCAGTGGGTTTGTATGAGGTACTTATCTATAGTCAGTGAATTACCTACAGTAGATGGAGAAACAGCCAGGAGTACCAGCACGGGAGCAAAGCAATGCATTCAAAATAATTATAAAATAAATAAAAAATAATAATAATTGCAAAAATAAATAAATAAAAGCAATAATATATAAATAGAAATAGAAATAAAAAAAAAAAAATAAAATACATAAATAAATAAAAAGTGGAAATTAAACAGAAAAGTAAATAAACAAAGGAATTAATCAAAAGGTAAATAAATAAATAAAAAGCAAATTAAAACAGAAATATCAATTTATGTCACATTTTATCAATTAATTAATGACTTTATTTATTTTTAATATTATTTGTGCTACTTCTAATGACATTAATTTATTTATCAAGTCATTTATATATTTATTTATTTTTGATTTTGGCAGGTTCAGTCTTCCATAGCTGTGGACGGGGGCAGCAGCTAAACAGATTTTAGACACCAAAAAAAAAGAAAAATCAACCTCAGTGTTCGCTATAATTAGAATATTGTCGACACTTCACCTTGCCGTGAGGCAGCTTTACAGTCTGTGTTTCTGACAGGTAACTGAAGCCGTTATCTATGCTCTCGCCAAAGCAACCAGACTCCATTGAAAAAAAACAGTAATTTGACCTCACAGAACACGGAGCTGCTGGTTTACTGCTGCCTCGATCGGTTAGTTTGTGTTATTGTGTTTTAAAGGGTTAGTTCGGAATCACCAAAGTCACACAATAACACAAACAAACTAACCAATCAAGGCATTAAAGCATTGTTTTTTTCAATGGAGTCTGGTGGCTTTTATTCTAAATATAGCGTACACTTCAACTGATATTGATTTTGTTTAGGTGTCTAAAATATTGTGTGCAATGTTTTTTGAAAAACTTGAACGATCAATTATCAAATCACAGTACTTTTCTGACCATCAACTAATCGACTAATCGTTGCAGCTCTATCACGGTCCCCTTACATCCTGCGCCTGCAGTAAATTCCTCATTTGCGACTCATAATTTTTGTTTTGTTTCGTCACTTTGCTAATTATACAATCGATGAAAACAAATCTTCACCTCCACCATATGGGAAACCCTCAGGTCAGCGTGTTCAGACATTCTTTCCACCGATTTCACAAACAGCATCTCACATCACATCCAAAAAAAGGCCAGACTGCAGAGCCGGGGGGGATCGCACAGCGAGCGTCTGGACCGCTACCGTCTCTACCGCCAACTAATACATGATACATGATGCTGAGAGCTGAACAAGACGACCTCACATTCAGAACAAAAGATGGAAAGATGCAAAGATATGTCTTTACATATCACGCTTGGCTGATAATTTAGCAGCAGGGAGAGAAATTTAAATACTGAGATGAGAGGCATTGTGGGAGCTGTAGTTATAAGAGTCTGCAGCACAACACAGGGCAGCAAAAGGTTTGCAAACTATCCGGTGATTTGAACAACGTACCTCGAGTGAAGGTTAGACTGACATAGCAGGATGAAATTCTAATAAATATTGAATAACGGCAAGTACATGTACTCAGCACCTGAAATATGTGCATATTTTTCTGAGTAGAATGAACTTTGTATGAACAAAAATTAACATTCACTCTCAATTTGGACAACGAATCCTCCTTTATTAGGGCTGTCAAAGTAAACGCGGTAATAACGCGTTAATGCAACGTGCGATTTTTCCGATCGTAGTGGGCTCAGTTTTAAAGTTAGCGTGAAGATACTGGTATCATATGAAACTAGAAAACCTGATGAATCCATCGGTACCAAACATGTCATGCTAGATTGTTGCAAAGGAGGGGCAATAACGCTCCAAACTTAAGCTAAATTTTGGCGAGGAAAAACTGGCGTTCTGTAGTGATTGGACAATTCGGACGTCGCCATTGGGCTCCATAGCGCCCCCTAACGCGTCAAAGGCCATAGTTTGGACAAAGTTGATCCTATATTCATGAAATTTGGTAGGCGCATCCCGTTCATTATTTCAGACATATTCCTCATCGGGTTTCATTAGCTCTGCCCACCCGGAAGTCGACCATTTCGAATTCTGTGCATGTATTTTAGGTATACTTTTACGAACTCCTCCCTAGAGAGTTTATCTTTAACTTTGCGATACTCCTCCTAGAGGATTCAAGAGATCCGTCTCAAAGTCCCGACAGCAGAATCTCGTGAAACACCTTCACGACGCAAAATTGCGAAGCTTTTTGTGTTTTTCGCGAAACGGCGTTGTTGTTGTGGCGGCGCGGCGAATTTCGATGTTTCGACATGACACACGAGGCTGTTGTAACTTCACTTTACATAGTCCGATCTGCCCCAAATTTTACAAGCTGGATAAGAGTCCAGGTCTGAAGACATATACGTGCCATTATGAGTGATCGTCATAGCGTCACCAATTTACTGTGCATTGTCCAATCAGCCCCAAATTGGACATGTTTTATAAGAGTCTTTAACGACATGTTGATGGTTGGTACCACTGGGTTCCTTAGGTTTTCTGGTTTCATATTGATATGATGAGTATCTTCTCTTTAGCTTTAAAACTGAGCCCGCTACAACCTAAAATTTGCGAGTTGTGTTAATGCGTTAAAGAAATTAGTGATGAAATTAAAACAAATTTGCATTAAAGCGTTATTATCACGTTAACTTTGAAAGCCCTAATGGTTACGTAGCTTTGGAAAAACCCCCACACCTTTCAGACGTCGAATTAGAAGGACAGCGTCCGCCACGTTCTCAATCTTCCCAAAACGAATTGACATTTCAGTATTGCTAATGTTTGTCATTTTAAATGCTGTTAGAACTACAAATGAGTGACATGCATATTATTTCTATTCCTTAAGTCTCTTCAGTGTCCTGCTTCCATTCACTTCCTCTGATTCAGTTCATCATAATTTACATATGAATACTTTGTCGTTAATCTGCACATGAATGCGTGTTTTTTAATTATAACATGCAGTAATTCCCGGTATCTGTAAGTGAAAACACTTTGCATTGACTGAAGTAAACCTGTTATTTCCTGCTCAGCCAAACATTTCACATGCTGCTGCTCGACATCTCTGTACCGACACCTGTCTGATGATGATAGAGACACAAGAAAAACATCCGACTACAAAACAACGCCAGAGGAGAACTGTAAAATCCTTCAAAAAGTGCAGCAGAGCAGTAAGCCGAGCGTCACACAACAAGCGCACACACACAGATAAAAGCTTCCCTCTCTGCAAAAGATGCGACTGGCTGGCGGAGGAAACAGAGGGAGGCGCGCACTCCTTTGAAGTTATATTTAGGCCAAATCCTCCTTTGCAGAACAAACCGTCTTCCACTGTGCATACAAATCACGGCCGACAACTGAGGGAGGAACCGTCCTAAGAGCACACAGGAACCGGCTGCACGCACGCAATTAGCCGGCGGAGCATCAAAACAACGCAGGCCCCGCTGGGTCGGATCGACTTTGATTCCTTCTGCGTCCCGAATGCTCCCGTTATCCACCGGGGAGATACAGATGCATGCTGGGTGACCGGGTTCTCATCGGACACAACTTGTAAGATCTGAACACACAGACGCCTCGCTGCAGGTGGTCCACATCCATTTAGACCGGCGTTAGTCATCGGGGTGTTCAGAGGACATCAGGGGGGCGCTGGAAGCAATATTTTTGTAATGGGGGGGGCGGGGCGTTGAGGTGTTCTTGGGGGGCGTTTGAACTTACTGCAACATTAGAAAAGCTGCCAGTTTACACCAATGGCCCTGGGGGGGAGAGAGGGCACAGCGAGGCCCTTGTACCCGATGCAGCAAGGTCTGGACGGGGAGCGCTGTAAAGCTGCGGCCGCGAGCCACCTTTGCCCCGAGCCTTTCCAAGCCGACCTAGAGCCAGTCGCGGCGCACCGCCTCGTATGCGGGACTCCCCAGCCTGCCGTGTGTCGCTCACACCCTCCAGCTGGCTGTTAACGAGGGTTTTTTGGCACAGAGAAGTACTCGTATCGGTACTCGGTATCGGCGAGTACCCAAATGTGAGTACTTGTACTCGGTCTGAAAAAAAGTGGTATCGGTGCATCCCTAGTGTCAAGTCAGGAATGTTGACTCTCTCCTCCTTGGTATAACCCGTGGAGGAAATTAAGAGTTTCTTCTTGAAAGCATTAATTTCTCCGGAGGATACACGGTGAACGCCATGTTATCGTCGTGGTTACAAATTTACAAGAGGGATATTCTGCTGTCAGACTTCCAGTGAAGGCAACTTAGCAACCGACCCTCCCGTTTTTCATCGCCCTCTCCTGATTTCCTCCCAGGGTCACAATTCTCCCGTATTTCTCCTGATTTATGACAAAATTTCAATCTTTTTTTCCTTTTCGTTAGTCTGTTTCTGGATCTGAACAGTGTGTGTAATATCTCTACTGTTTCCACCCGGACGACAACAGAGCTACACCAACTGTCGTTTCTCGGGGGAAGAGAGCGGTCTGTACTCGCGACACAGCGCAGATTGAGCTCATGTTTAAGAGCCCGAAGTTGAGCTTTGCTCAATGCAGCGAGAAAGCCGTCGTGGCGCGGCGCAAGCTGTTAGAAATAACGTGTTTCAGAGTGCAGTGGTGGCGTCGTCACGTTGTGTCTGAAAGGACCTTCAGTGAGTAAGAGAAGCCAGTTCACTGCGCTCATCCTTCAGTTCATGTCAGCCTACGGTACACACTCGACTCCTGAACGTCTAGCAGCGATTATAGCTGCTCAACTATCCAGATTCTAAGTAACTGGAGACAAAACTTTATTTTTCTACTCCTCGTAGATCTTAAACCCTTTAATATAATAGTAAAGACTCGTTGACGTATGATTTGCCGCAACGGGCTAAAGCGTCCAACGCGGCGTCTATGTATATAAGTCTATGGTTAGAACTATAACAGAAGTGTCACTTTAACTGACCATTACACAGTTTTACAAACAGAAACAAAGGTTTCAACACAATAACATGGAAAGTAAAAAGTATTTCCCAGCAGGCATCTTTCCATCCAGCCATCCGTTTCTGTTGCTTCGGTCTGAAAGAGCAGCAGCAGCAGCAGCGAGAGTGAGTGACGGCAGCGACGGCGGGTTTGTCCTACATAATGACTTAATTGAGGTGGTTAACACTTTGAGGATAATGAGAGCCTCTAGACCACAACAGACCCAGGAGTGAGAGAAATGGAGCAACACACACACACACACACACACAGGAAATGAGTGTTGATTATTAATAGCAGCAGCACTAAACGCCGCACTCCGACAAATCAACGCAGGTCCGTCCACTTCCTGTCTACTGTGTGACTCAAACGCACTTCAAAATATTAGAATTCATGACTCCGACTGGAGGACATATGTTCATTTCATTTCTCCAACAGACACACAGGAGGGCCGGGACGATACACCCATCTCCTGATTCAATACCATCACGATACTTGCTGATTCAAAATGTATTGTGATACTGAAGTCAAATATATCAGGATCATAGTCAGGAATTATTTATTATCCAGCGACCCAAAAATCAAAGAATAAAGACAATAACTGCTGCAGCTCCTCCAGACCAACAGAGGTTTCCCGTGTCTTGTGAAGTGACGGAGCTCTGAAGAGAGACACGTTGTAGTCTCGTTACCGACCGGGTGCCGGTGTCTCCTCTGCTCTCTCCGGCTGCGGGCGGAGAGAGCAGGAAGACTCGCTGCAGAGCCCCGCTGCCTCAGCCTGCACTGAGACAGGAAAAGCCAACACTAGGATCAGATCTAAATCATGTTCATGGAGAGACCTTGGTCTGGTCAGCTAACATTACTGCCAAGCAGCTGAAATATAGAGTGATATTGTGGTTTTAGCTGACGTGTGTCTCCTCACTGTTTTGAGCGATGCTCGTTCAGGTATATTTAGAGCGAGCAAGCGCGAGCCCGACGCTGACTTTCATTGATTTCACGGCCATAGGTGTCGCTGTTAACAAGCATTTCTGAAAGTTACAAATAGTCCCTTTAACTAATTAACTAATATGCACCCTGGACTTCTGACCGTCGAAGTCTGTGACTGTTAGTCTGTAAATAGTTTCAATTATTTCTTTTGCTCACACTTGCTAGTGATTATCTTAACTGCATATTATTACAGTGATGAAATAAATCCATGTCTAAACCGTTTTAAGTTAAGTACTTAAGTAAAAATAATGATGATTACTATTATTATTACTATTATTAGCCTAATGACATAACACAACAGTGACGTGGAAATTAGACCGATTTTAAAATGTGCTGCTATTATCATTATTCTAATGGGCTTTCCGTGTCTCTTTCTCAGGATGAGACGAAGCAGTGTGGAAGAAACACGGCACTGTATTCCTTAGTTTTACTTGAATTTAACGAGCTCTGGCTTTCATTTTATTTTTGGATAGATTTGATGTTGGACTGGGCTATTTTTTTGTTGTGAAATAATGCCCCGCAGTGCGTATTTTATTCTTGTTTTATGTATATGTCTTATCAGAGAAGATGTATTGAAATAATAATGAGACAAGTTTTGATATTTATTTTTGGTAAATTAATTGAATCATACAAAAAAAAATATATATATATTGAATAATCGATGATTTAGTCGTTAGATTAATCGACTAATCGAAAAAATAACCGTTAGATTAAATCGATAAAAATAATAGTCGTTAGGTTGGGGCCAACAGTGTGTCAGGAAATGACTCAAATAAATATGAAATATCATAGAAATGCCAGAATACACTGGAGGGGGGCAGGGGGGGCTTTAACTTGGACCAGCGACAGCACAAAGTCCAAGTCTGTTCAGACCATCTGCATGAATTTGTCACACTGCCCCATTCTGTCACATCGGCTCCATCAGGGATCGATGTTGAAGGTGTCACATTACCGCTAATGTAATCAGCAGTTTACCACCGGGAGTAATTACAGAGCAGACACGAGGCCCGCTGGGCTGCCGAGTCCTTGAAGCTGCAGACGCCGCCTGCGGCGAAAACGCCAGCATCCAGACAGCATCAGTAGTCTGAAATACCACCACCACCACCACCACCACCACCACCACCTCCTCCTCCTCAACCTCCTGCACCAAAACATAACAAGCCGTCTCGGGCCACAGATTCCTCATCGTCTCAGCAGCCAAGTGGGTTTTTAGGAGAGAATCGTTCTCCAGTAAACAGCAGCTGGTTACCTGCCAGAGCAGCTGCTGGAGCTGGAGGAGAAGAAAGGCGAGGGCGCCCAAAGTCCAACTTTCCCGAAATAGAAGCCAGACATGACAGCACACACACACACACACACACACACACACACACACACACACACACACACACACACACACACACACACACACACACACACACACACACACACACACACACACACACACACACACACACACACACACACACACACACACACACACACACACACACACACACACACACACACACACACACACACACACACACACACACACACACTTTTTGAAGCCTGGTATCTCTTTTATTTACGCTGCGCTCCACTAGGCGTGTGTTCAAGATTAAAAGAGGGTAAAGCGAGGACAGAGGAATGGCGAGGAAAAAGAGGAAGGATGGAGGCGGCGGCTGAGTGAATCACAGGATTTAGAAGATGTTTGATCGTCATAATGCGTCTGATGTTGCATTGTATTAAAAGAGGATGTGTAATACAGCAGCCATATCCACAGCCGACAGAGTCACAGAAAATGAAACACAATGGGGGGGGGTTGAATTAATGAAAAAGATGAGAAATTAAAACTAAACCTCCACACCAGACAGACGACTAAAGTCCCGTCAGATGGGAATCCCTGAGACGGAAGCTCCACACTTTCCAAGGGACTAATCCACACCGACTAGTGTCCCGTTCAAATCACCGTAGCAGGACGGTCCGCGTACCGTTGCAAAGAACGTAGCAGGCTACTTCTAGGCTTGCCGCGGTAGTCGGTGTTACGCGGTGGTCGGGCACACCGCGGGCATTAAGTAGAAATAAAACCCGCTTAATTCATTTTGGCGTATCAGCGCCGTGTTATGGTAAATGGACTTGCATTTATACAGCGCTTTTCTAGTCTTCCGACCACTCAAAGCGCTTTACACTACATGTCAGTATTCACCCATTCACACACACATTCATACACTGATGGCAGAGGCTACTAAGGTGCCAACTTTGCCAATCAGGATCTAATCTAAATACTCATTCACACACCGATGGCTATGCCTTCGTGAGCAATTTGGGGTTAAGTGTCTTGCTCAAGGACACATCGACATATGACCCAGAGCAGCCGGGGATCGAACCATCAACCTTCCGATTGGTGGACAACCTGCTCTACCCTCTGAGCCACGCATAGTCGGACGACGGGCACTACAGACTGAAAGTGAAAGTCTCAGATTTCACACACGGGACGAGAGAGAGTTGACAGACAAGACGATGGCGGAGGATTTGGTGTCGAAGCGAAAATAAGAAAGCGCCTAATTGGCAATATTTCAGATTTGAATCCAGTGATACAAGAGAACCATAATGAGGCGATGGCCGTGAGGAGGACAGAGCGGTCACAGCGGCGCCGGGTGGCAAACCTGCAGCCCCGCCGTTAAAGATCAAAGTAAGCGCGCTACACATTATGACCGTCATCTTTTCTTGTAAAAACGTCCGGTGTAATCGGTGACACCGGTGTTGTCACAGGTTTATTAACTGGTCGGAAAATGTCCTCACTGTAACATCCCTAGCCACTTCCCTATAAACCGACTTGTGGCAAGTCGAAGACTCACCGGGGACTCACTCACGATGCCGCCGTGACGATGCCAGTATCTCATGTAGTTGACCAGCAGATTAAATTGTCAACGGCTAAAATGTCCGTTGGGAAATATGCAAATAAATAAATTCATGAATAACACAACCTTCGTTCAGCCTCACCATCTCTACTCATGCTATGACTTGACCAAGTCGACCGTCACCACATCATCGTTGCAGAGAGTGATGTTTCCTCCAGTGCCGTCTTCAGGTAATATGGGAGGAAAAAGACATTACTAACTACTGACGGAAGATATGAGACCTCCAACAGTAACTTATATCATGTGAGGCAGCTGGTTCGACCCGCCGGCTGTGTGTATGTTAAGGATTAAATAAAAGGTCAGTAGTTGCACTTGCAGGACCGGCAGAATGTCAGCAGCTGCTCCAACACAAAGAATGTCCAACGGAACATGTTGGACATGAAATATAAAAAGGAAGTTGCCCTGGACGAGGAGATCCCGATGCAGTTAGTTAGTTATGAGTTTATTTGGAAAGCTTAGACTTAGAGCTAATAGGGACACATTGAGGAAAAAAAGTTGTAATATTAAGAGAGAAATGGATGGAAATTATCTCTTTTGTGGTGGAGGAAATTACTTTTTTTTCACAAAACTTTATTCTCTTAATATTACTTTATTCTCGTAATGTTACGACTTTTTGTTCTTGTAATATTACGACTTTATTCTTGAAATCTCCGATTTTTTTCCCTCAATGTGGCCCTAATACTCCATCCTACAGCCCAATACCATGACGCTCTTTATACTATGAATAATTATGATTTAATAAAAAAATATTTCCCCACATATGATTTTATACAGTGTATGTTTTGTCTTTACTTCCCTGTCAATTTTTTTTTTTTTTATTAAAGCTTTTCAGTTTAGAATGAGTAAAACTAGATGATTTCAACCTCTGTCGAGCTGAAATCCATCTGATGCAGAGAACAAGTGGAAACACAGGGCAGAGGAAGCGTTTTGGTGTGTTCAGCCTTTACGGACTACACTGTGTACAGTATGTGCACGGCTGTGTGTACGTTAAGGTTAAACAAAAGGTCAGTCGAGCTGCAGCACATGCTGAATGTCAACAGCTGCTCCAAAGCAATTAATATTCAACGAGTTTAAAATACAAACCGCTCCAAAGAAATGCCCCACGAGTTGGCTAGCTGTTGCAGAGAGCAGGTGAATTAAAAAGAAATGTGTCGTGGTGAGTCACATGAAATATAAAACAACACAAAACGACCAAGTATTTAAAAGATAAATGATTCACAAACAACCTCCTGAAGACACACACACACACTCAACAGGTGACTGCAACGTGACAATGAACCCATATCTGGTTGAACGCTTCTGTCAGTATCTACAGACACCGTATGCAGATGTGTTCACACCTGGATTTGCTTCTCTCTTAAATGATAAACGAGCTGAGACACAATTTCAGTCTCAAATCGATCCTCCCACACATCCAGTCTGAGTTGAACTTCGACCTGTGAACGCATCACAAGACTCTCCAAAGTCCAACTGCAATGCATTAATGCAACCTGCTATTTTGAGTTAACCTCTTTAAAGCTAGAGTGAAGATACTGGTATCATAGGAAACTAGAAAACCTGATGAATTCATCCGTACCAACCATGTCAGACTAGCTAAATAACGCTCCAAATTTGAGCTAAATTTTGGCGAGGAAAAACTGTCATGTCCATTTTCAAAGGGGTCCCTTGACCTCTGACCTCCAGATCAGTGAATGTAAATGGGTTCTATGGGTACCCACGAGTCTCCCCTTTACAGACATGCCCACTTTATGATAATCACATGCAGTTTGGGGCAAGTCATAGTCAAGTCAGCACACTGACAGCTGTTGTTGCCTGTTGGGCTGCAGTTTGCCATGTTATGATTGGAGCACATTGTTTTTATGCTAAATCAAGGTCAAGGGTCAGGGGAAACTTTATTATCCCCTAGGGGCAATTTGTTGCACAGTCAGCAGAAACCACACAGCCATCAAACAAACACAATAAATAGCCTATTCAGGGCAATAAATACAAAAGCTTACAACATTACAGGGCATTGTTTAGGAAGCCAATGGCAGTCGGAACAAAAGCATTTCTGAGCCTGTTGGTCCTACATTTAGGCAAACTGTATCTGCAGCCTGACGGGAGCAACCTGAACTCAGTGGACAGGGGACGGCTAGGATCAGCTAGGATCAGCTGAGCCTTCTTCAAGGCCTTGCTTTGGAACAGAGGAGTCAAGTCATTCAGGGTGTTGCCTGCATTTTGCTGCCCACTTTGACTATACCCTGCAACCTGTTCCTTTTTTTGAGGGTGAGCAACCCTCAACGTCAAGACAGACTCGATAAAACAAGAATAAAACATTTTCATAAAAGTGTTGTCCACCTTAAAACTACAAAGTTTACGGTAAAAATACATGCACTGATGAGTTCCTTTACATCCAGCGTCCACCTGAGGCTCAAAGGTTAGCCTGTCAACCAGTACCGTGCTGAGGTGTTCGTACTGCTGCACCACATCAACAGCTCCATCATTAAGCCTCACAGGAGAGAAGACCGGATGAATCTTCCGGAAATCTGCAATCATCTCTTTTCTTTTGGACACATTCATATTTAAAAAGGACGTCCTACACCAGTCAGTGAATTCTGACACTACCGGGCCACGATCAGGTCGTCATTACTGAGGAGAGGCACGATCAACGAATCATCAGCGAACTTAAGAACATGACGCCTCGAGTGTCGAGTTTGGCACACATCTGTATATAAAACAAATAAAAGAGGCGAGAGGAAACACCCCTGCGGCGAAAAGAACATTGGATAAAACATTGTTAACTCCCACACGTTGCGACCTCTCAGATAAAAAGTGCATCAGCCGGGATATAAGGGCAGGATCAATACTGTGGATGCTCCTCCGCCTTTCTGCTAAAATATGTGGTTGAATACGATTAAAAGCTGAGGAGACATCAATGAAAAGAAGGCATATAAAAGTCTTAGCACCCTCAAGATGTGACAGAATCATATGAAGTAGGGTACTTGTGGCATCATCAACCCCCCTGACAGACCTATCGGTAAATTGAAATGGATCCAGATTTGCCTTCACAATGTTCAAAACTCATCCCTCACGATTTTCTACAATGTTTTCATCACCAGAGATGTGAGTGCTACAGGTCTGTAGTCATTTAGTGACTTTGGTGAATTATTTTTTGGCACAGGAGAGACTTTTTTTTCATAGACTTATGAATTCATTCTCATAATATAAAAAAAAAAATTCTCGTAAATTTATGACTTTTTTCTCATATTACGATTTTTTTCTCTGAAACTTGTGACCTTATTCTCATAACATTAAAAAAAATGTTTTCGTAAACTTATGACTTTATTCTCATAATATTATTACTATTTTCTTGTAAAGTTATGACTTTAATCTCATAATATTATGACTTTTTTATTGTAAATGTATGATTTTATTCTCATAATATTACGACTTTGTTCTCGTAAATTTATGAATTTATTCTCATAATATTATGACTTTTTTATTGTAAAGTTATGACTTTAATCTCATACTATTATGACTTTTTTATTGTAAAGTTATGACTTTAATCTCATACTATTATGACTTTTTTTTCATAAATTTATGACTTTATTCTCATAATATTGAGATTTTTTTCTCTTGAACTTGTGACTTTATTCTGATAATATTAAAAAAAGAAATTCTTGTAAATGTATGACTTTATCCTGATAATCAGCCCACACTGTGACATTGACCGCAACATGCACACTCAAATGCAGGCTAATATCTCCACACACACACACACAGAGAGAGAGAGAGAGAGAGAGAGAGAGAGAGCTTACCTGCTGGCATCCTGGTGCTAATGTAGCTCAGTTCCTCTCTCTCTCTGTGTGCTGAGCCCCGGCTGGTTAGTTATCCTGGGTTAGGTAGTTATCCTCCATGTAGCTGCTCCTCTTCTTCACCTGACTCCCGTTTAAACAGCCTGCTGAGAGTCACAACACACACACACACATTACAGCTCACTGACGGTCTGTAGGTCTGTCTGTCTGGAAACACACAGACCGGTGGAGCTAACTGACGAAGCTAATCAGTGAGGAGGTCCAGACACTCAGACAGAGAGACAGACAGACAGACAGAGACATTAGAGAGACAGAACCGGTGGACATACCTGCAGGTAAACAGCAGCAGGGCAGATGAACTCCTGCACGTTACTGCAGAGCTTCCTGCTTTACGGTGACAGGCACACAACACGGAAGTGTGCTGCTGAGGAAGAGGAGGAGAATGAGGAGGAAGAGGAGGAGGAGGAGGAGGAGGAGGAAGAGGAGGAAGAGCAGCAGCTCCCTAAACTCCCGAAACACTCAGAGACCGTGAAGGAGCCGCGACACAGCTAATAATAGCAGCACGAGGTTAGGTGTGCTGCTCTATGACGGAGGATTAGGACCACACACACACACACACACACACACAGGAATAACACATCTGATTTAGAGAATTAAGTTTAATATTATGAGAATAAAGTCATAATATTATGAGAATAAAGTCATAAGTTTATTAGAAAAAAATCTTAATATTATGAGAATAAAGTCAGAATATTATGAGAATAAAGTCAGAATATTATGAGAATAAAGTCGTTATATTATGAGAATAAAGTCACAAGTTTATTAGAAAAAAATCTTAATATTATGAGAATGAAGTCAGAATATTATGAGAATAAAGTCATAATATTATGAGAATAAAGTCATACATTTATTAGAAAAAAGTCACACATTTATTAGAAAAAAGTCAGAATATTATGAGAATAAAGTCGTTATATTATGAGAATAAAGTCACAAGTTTAAGAGAAAAAAATCTTAATATTATGAGAATAAAGTCATAAGTTTATTAGAAAAAAATCTTAATATTATGAGAATGAAGTCAGAATATTATGAGAATAAAGTCGTTATATTATGAGAATAAAGTCACAAGTTTATTAGAAAAAAATCTTAATATTATGAGAATAAAGTCAGAATATTATGAGAATAAAGTCATAATATTATGAGAATAAAGTCATAAGTTTATTAGAAAAAAATCTTAATATTATGAGAATAAAGTCATACATTTATTAGAAAAAAGTCATAATATTATGAGAATAAAGTCATAAGTTTATTAGAAAAAAATCTTAATATTATGAGAATAAAGTCAGAATATTATGAGAATAAAGTCGTTATATTATAAGAATAAAGTCACAAGTTTAAGAGAAAAAAATCTTAATATTATGAGAATAAAGTCATAAGTTTATTAGAAAAAAATCTTAATATTATGAGAATAAAGTCATAAGTTTATTAGAAAAAAATCTTAATATTATGAGAATGAAGTCATAAGTTTACAAAAATAAAGTTGTAATGTTATGATAATAAAGTCATAAGTTTACAAGAAAAAAGTAGTAATATGAGAATAAAGTCATCAATTTATTAGAAAAGAAAATCGTAATATTCTGAGAATAAATACATAAGTTTTCTTGAAATAGTATGACATTACTCTCATAATATTACGACTTTGTTCTCATAATATTACAACTTTGTTCTCATAAAATGTATGACTTTATTCTCATAATATTATGAAATGCAGCTCAGCACTGTGCCAAGTTGTTCCAGTCATTAATAATAAATAAAAATTAATTAATTAATAAATCAATTAAAATATTTTTTTCTAGTGTATAAGGGTTTATAACATGATGATGAAGTATATGATGGTCATCCTCATGCTCTGTTATGTCTCATAAATTGTTGCAGCAATTTTGAAGTTGACACCAGTTCTGATACAGATTTGGTGCTAAACTTAACCATTTTTTTTTTTACCACTGCAGAATTGATAAAAATGATCAATAATCCCTCCAAAATACCACATTAAGACACCAAGACTTTGAGGAACACCATAGAAGAAGACATGCTGTGATTTGGGATCAAAAACTTTTGACATTTTGGAGATTTCTGCAAGAATTGCATTTTTTCCGGTGATTGGGTGGCGAGCACTCAGCAGCTCAGAAACCCCCTTATTGATCAATCTAGCTAGGAAATCCATCCATCCTCTGAATGCTCTAGATCTCTAGTCTGATCCATCCATCCTCTGAATGCTCTAGATCTCTAGTCTGATCCATCCATCCTCTGAATGCTCTAGATCTCTAGTCTGATCCATCCATCCTCTGAATGCTCTAGATCTCTAGTTTGATCCATCCATCCTCTGAATGCTCTAGGTCTCTAGTCTGATCCATCCATCCTCTGAATGCTCTAGATCTCTAGTCTGATCCATCCATCCTCTGAATGCTCTAGGTCTCTAGTCTGATCCATCCATCCTCTGAATGCTCTAGGTCTCTAGTTTGATCCATCCATCCTCTGAATGCTCTAGGTCTCTAGTTTGATCCATCCATCCTCTGAATGCTCTAGGTCTCTAGTTTGATCCATCCATCCTCTGAATGCTCTAGGTCTCTAGTTTGATCCATCCATCCTCTGAATGCTCTAGGTCTCTAGTTTGATCCATTCATCCTCTGAATGCTCTAGGTCTCTAGTTTGATCCATCCATCCTCTGAATGCTCTAGGTCTCTAGTTTGTGGCTGTAAAGTTTCATGAGGCTGTGATTATCCTAGAGGTCACCACAGGTCATTTTAAACAGTGAGGTCAATGAAATGTCTCCTATGGGGACTAACATCATCACACATGAATCCAGTTGGGCTCATTGGATCCACCAGAGTCTCAGCTTTACAGTGAGACACAATGTATGTCATTCAAGACTGTTTAGGGACCCCAGGATGCAGAAATGTTACACACTGTTCCTTTAATCTTGTTAGAGCCGCTGGATTGTCTATCACACACGTGCACATAATGAAACAAGCAACAGCAACATCACTAATGATGGCACAAGAGAATAATGTTGTCATTAAAATCACCAATGAGACCAAAAGAACTAAAAATGTCTCTCAGAGCTGGTGACTGAATGTGTGTGAAAGTGTGCCGGTTGTGCTTTTTTAAGCTCTTAAGGACCTTTGCTTCGCCGTCCAACAGACTTAGAGGTGATTAAAGGCTTTGGACCCACAGATGGCATACCAAGCGTCCGCTGAAGTCAAATGACTGACAGCATGCCAGCGGCACTCCTGCCTGTCAACAATTAAATAAATAAATAATAAATAAAAAAGAGAAGATCCTGTTTGTGTAATTACTCTAATGCAGCGCCGTCCACATGTTGTAACTGTACAGTAGTGAGGCTTAAAATAAAGCTTACTGAGCAAAACATCAACAGATTTATCAGCCAGACAGCAGTGAGCAACACTAAGTATTATTATTTAACCAGGGAGGTGTCTTACTAACAGGGTGTATTTACAGTTGAACAGGATGTAGGGGGCAGGACCTAAAACAGGGACGGACCGCTCAAGATTTAAACCAATGGGATAACAGATAGGGAGAGGCACTACAGGTGAATAGGATAAAAACATTTAACTAACGGATATCAACATGAAACTTCCCCAGTTGATTATTTACATCAAGAAAATTATTTTTTGTATAAAAAGTTTTCTGAAAATGTTATATTTAAATATGCAAATGAGGCATTATCTTATGAAATATGTGCTAATTTTCATACATTTGCAGAACAGAAATCTGAACATTGGATATATTCTTGTTTCATTTTGTTGACATGTTAGAGTCAAAGGTTTTTACAGAGAGAATGTTGGATAACTTTTCTTTATCACTCCATAATTCAGAAAACACTGCCAACAGACATTAAAAATCCATTTTCGCCATGTTTTTAGGAATAAAATGTTGTATAAATCAGGCTATGAATTATATATGAACAAACCCCTCTGTAAACACCTTCAGAATATAGAGAGGAATGAAACTGGAGAGTTTGGTGGATGTAAGTGCTACTGAAGTGGAGATTCATGACTCAGAGTCTGAGAAAAAACGTCCTTTTAAAGATATGGATTGATAAATTTCATACATTTTGAAGACACTGCAGGTGAATAGGGTAAAATATGTAACTAATAGATATCACCAAGAAACTTCCCCAGTTGATTATTTACATCAAGAAAATTATTTTTGTATTACAAGTTTTCTGAAAATGTTATATTTAAATATGCAAATGAGGCATTATCTTATCAAATATGTGCTAATTTTCATACATTTCCAGAACAGAAATCTGAACATTGGATAAATTCTTGTTTCATTTTATTGACATGTTAGAGTCAAAGTTTTTTACAGAGAGGACTTATGTTATCTCTTTTTATCACTCCATAAATCAGAAAATAAAGTCAACAGCCATAAAATAAATCCAGTTTCTTAATGTTTTTAGGAATAAAATGTTGTTTAAATCAGGATATGAATGATATATGAACAAACCCCTCCGTAGAAACCTTCAGAATATAGAGACTGGAACGTTTGGTGGATGTAAGTGATACTGAAGTGGAGATTTCTGGCTCAGAGTCTGAGAAAAAAACGGCCTTTTAAAGATATGGATTGGAAAATTTCAAACATTTTCGAGACACTAAATGTGAATAGGATAAAAACATTTAACAGTGAGATTCTTGTGACTCACTGAGAGAAGATGTTTAATGATGTTTCAGTTCCAGGAGGCAGCGGTGTGCACTGATCCTGATAGAATATCGACAAGTGTAATCAGCAAACAGGTGAAGTCAATGAAACGCTGAAGCAGTCACAGTTTTCTCATTAGCTGGAAGACGGCTGCTGATTGTCTGCTTTGTTGCAGTAAATCAAAACCAGTTTACTTGTTGATGAGTGGATTCTACGAACAGACAGACTCCGGATCAGTACGAACATTTCCTGTATTTACGGATCAAAGCCGTCAACAGTCTGGAGCAGAAAGCTTTATACTTTCAGCCACTAACGTTAGCTGGAGGGAAAACTGAGTGAGTGAAGTGTCCACAACAGCCTCTGGAAATTAAAGCTCTTGATGATTCATTTATACTCCTTTGGAGCTTTTCCTCCCTTAAATCAAAGAGGGGAATCCCCCCCCAAAAAATACTTTAATGAAAATTTGCAGAGTGATAAAAAGAAGTTTATTATCAACTAGAAAAATGCATTTCCTGCTGAAAATGCGTGGGAATGCTGACAGCGGAAATTTTTAAATTGCAAATCATTGCTGAAAATACAGAACTGAATTGTAAAACTGGCAGAGCTGAAAGCTGAACTGCATGACCCACAAAAAATGTAGGAGCTGAAATACAATCCTAGAAAAGCAAGAAACTTACCTGTAATGTGGAAGATGAAATTATTTAACTCCTTATACCAGGGGTCGGCAACCTTTACTATCAATAGAGCCATTTTAGGCAACAAAAAAAAAATCTACCTGGAGCCGCAAAACATTTGATCATTGTGATGAAGGTAACACAGTTTATAGTCTAAGTATATAGTATATAAGTCTAATGCAGTGAGGGCCAAAGAGACAATGTACTACGGAGTATTAGGGCCACTTTGAGGGAAAAACATCTGAGATTTACAGAATGAAGTCATAACTTTACGAGAAAAAAAGTCATAATATAACGAGAATAAAGTCATAACTTTACGAGAAAGAAAGAAGTAATATTACGAGGATAAAGTCATAACTTTACGAGAAAGAAAGAAGTAATATTACGAGGATAAAGTCATAACTTTACGAGAAAGAAAGAAGTAATATTACGAGGATAAAGTCATAACTTTACGAGAAAAAAAGAAGTAATATAACGAGAATAAAGTCAGAAGTTTACGAAAAAAAGTCGTAATATTACAAGAATAAAGTCAGAAGTTTATGAAAAAAAGTCGTAATATTACAAGAATAAAGTCATAACTTTACGAGAAAAAAAGTCGTAATATTACAAGAATAAAGTCATAACTTTACGAGAAAAAAATTAAATAACACATAAAATTACTACTTTATAATATTCTGACTTTATTTTCGTAATATTATGAATTTATTCTCGAAATCTCAGATTTATTTTTAATACTCCGTCGTACCGTCGTACCATAGACCTACAACAATGATAAATAAAAATGAAAATGTAAACAGAAAAACTGTTATTTAGACAGAAAGTAGTATTGAACAGTGATAAAGGTTTAATATTTCAAAAAGTAGCAATAGTAAAAACTAAAAAAATTCATAGCAGTAATGTCTTTTAAGAGCTGAATATTTTTGATATTTGAATTGTTTCTGTGGTTGAAAGTAGTATGCAGAAGTAGTCCAAAAAACGTACAGAAGAAATAGATGAATAAACCTTAGAAGAACAATACTGGGAATGCTGGATCAGCACTGACCGGAGAAACACCAAAAGAAGGACTTTTCTACTGAACTGACTGTAAACTCCGACTGCTGAAGCCTCAAACAAGCTGCAGATAAAGTTTGGACTGTGGAAACAGTGTGAACGTATTGAACCCTTTCCATAGTGATAGTGATAGCAGTATTTCCATTCACTTAAAAACAATTCATGAATCATATGTAATGGGTGCGCTGTCGAACGACGTCCGGCGTCTGCTGATGGGAGTGTCAGATGGCTCCGGGGAGACGATGACAATCGACCTGTTTT
Source organism: Sebastes umbrosus (assembly GCF_015220745.1). Lineage (NCBI taxonomy): Eukaryota > Metazoa > Chordata > Actinopteri > Perciformes > Sebastidae > Sebastes > Sebastes umbrosus. Next base: position 32,381,610 of record NC_051280.1, on the reverse strand, counting down.
GTCATTTAAGTTCGGAGGCGTTTTGTTTCCAGCCACAAATAATCAATGGGAGAAGAAGAAATCAGCTGTGAGAAATGAAGAGATGTACGAGAGGATACCACGGCCTCTGGAAGGACAGGAGAGAAAATACTATTCTTGGTGATGGGAGAGAGTCAGATACTGAAATATCCCTTAGAACTGAATCATTAAGAGATTAGCTTTGATTATGAGGTGGCAACTCGTTCTCACTCCCAACTCATCATATACCGCCGTTTGTTCAGCACTCTTCAGTATCGGAAACCGACGCACAGAGGCACCCTTTAGCAACAGTACTTGACGAACCGGGCTTTCAACTAACTCCAATGTAAACCCACTTGCGACGTTATTCAACGGTCGGAGCAACACAACCACTTAGGGTTAGGAAACGGTCGTGGCTGACATTAACTTCAATGACGAACGACTCACGGGACTCAGTGGACTGCCGATACTAGCGAGTCACGTGACTAACGACTCACGGGACTGACGACACCAACGAGTCATGTACTAACAACTCACGGGACTGATGACACCAACGAGTCACATGACTAACGACTCACAGGACTGACGACACCAATGAGTCATGTACTAACAACTCATGGGACTAACGACAACAACGAGTCACGTACTAACAACTCACGGGACTCACAGGACTAACGACACCAACAAGTCACGTGACAAATGCCTCATGACTCATGGAATTGACGATACTAACGAGTCACGTGACTAACGACTCACGTGGCTCACAAGACAAACGACACCAACGAGTCACATAACTAACGACTGACATGACCAAATAAGTCAATGTTACTTTTAGTTTCACACGGGACACGAACAGCGGTCTCCTGGTTGAAAGTCTTGTGTTTGTTTGACCCGTCCACCTCCCGCCCAGATTGTCACGCTATTAATACTACGTCACATGCTCTACGGGTGGGTTTACACTGGCGTTAGTTGGTTCGTCACATGCTGTCTCTAAAGGGTACGTTGGTTTCCGTTGCTGAAGGGCACCGCCCAATCGGCGGTACATGACGAATTCGTTGTCATTTCACGTACTTCTGCGAGATCAGACTGCATTCAACGGTGGGAAATGTGCAACCTTTTGCTCTTATAAACCTCAAAATTGTATTCAATAATCCACTCAGTGTGATAAAAAGCTCAGTGAAAGAACATAAATCCGAGTGCAGGTAAGGGAAATAAATACCTCCTTTACATTATTGTGTCAGAGCGAGGACTCTATGAGCAGCTATTCACTCTTTTATTATAAAAAACACTTTATATTATCCATAGTTTGAAAGAAATACTTTGCTGCACAAACAGTCAAAATCGACACACACGTTATTTGCTTTAGACGTCCTTCACATGAAAGGGGAATAGATTTTATAGCAAACACACACACACACATAAAATGCAATCAATCTGTCTCTCACTTTATACATCTCTCTCTCCACACACACACACACACACACACACACAAGCAGTAAGAGGTGGAGGTGAAAAGTGCTGTCAAAGCCTCTCGGTTTGCACTTCAAAGGGTTGTGTGGGTGGAGGACGGACGCCCGAGGTGAGCTGCTGCAGAGTCATGAAAGGAACGACTGATGGAGTTAACCTCTGAAAACGTCGTCAGTGTCCGACAAACACCAGATCAACGCTGATGGATGTTTAACACCAAGCCTGGAGGAGGTGGGGGGGGATGGATGGACAGGTCAACGGTCACCATTAATGTTTTATAACCTCTATGTGTTCGCACAGGGAGAGTTTTTATGTAGAACAGTGATAAGACGTGAGAGAATTTAACGCCTTCTAGTGTTCAACGCAAGGAAATACACCTTGCATTTACGGATGGTTAGAAACTAGGGCTGTCAATCGATTCAAATATTTAATTAATGGCATGACTGTCCATCATTAATCGCACATTTTTTATCTGTTCAAAATAAACCTTAAAGGGAGATTTGTCAAATATTTAATACTCTTATTAACATGGGAGTGGACAAATATGCTGCTTTATGCAAATGTATGTATATATTTATTATTGTAAATCAATTAACAACACAAAACAATGACAGATATTGATCCAGAAACCCTCACAGGTACTGCATTTAGCATAAAACTATATGCTCCAATCATAACATGGCAAACTGCAGCCCAACAGGCAACAACAGCTGTCAGTGTGTCAGTGTGCTGACTTGACTATGACTTGCCCCAAACTGCATGTGATTATCATAAAGTGGGCATGTCTGTAAAGGGAGACTCGTGGGTACCCATAGAACCCATTTACATTCACACATCTGGAGGTCAGAGGTCAAGGGACCCCTTTGAAAATGGCCATGGCAGTTTTTTCCTCACCAAAATTGCGAGCGTTATTTGACCTCCTTCACAACAATCTAGTATGACATGGTTGGTACCGTTGGATTATTTTTCTAGTTTCATATGATACCAGTATCTTCACTCTAGCTTTTAAAACTGAGCCCAAAACAACCTAAATATCACAAGTTGCGTTTATGCGTTAAAGAAATCAATGGCGTTAAAATGAAATTGCGTTAACACGTTATAATCGTGTTAACTTTTGACAGCCCTAGTACTGATATTTGATATAGTTTTTATTTAGAGTCAGTTCACTAACACTATTTTCTCTACTTATTTTCGTTTTTGTTTTCGTTTACTACAAAAACCCTGGTTGATATCCGCCTCAATATTTAATGATCACTCTTTACAGCTGGATTAGAGCTGTATTAAGTCACTGCTACGTGAAACAGCTTCATAAAGAAATATTTATCCTGGTTGGTTAATCTTTCCTTCAGACTGAGCCGTGGCGTGTTGGTTTGGTGGTTTGGTGGTTTGGTGGTCTGGTGGGTGCAGCTCTCGCTCATACATGGTCACATAGCCGTGCAGAGCAGATGTGCTTCTTCAGCACAAGTAAACTCAAGTGGTGTTGCGTAAACAGCACCATATGCCTGTGAACTGTAGATTTCTAGTCTTCCTGCGGTGGCATTTGGCAGTCTGCTCGCTGCCTCGTTGAGACTGTCCGTCAAAAGAGGAAGCAGCTGAAAGTTGCCCCACTCAGAGATTTCTGAACTGGAGCTGTGAGAGTTGTATTTCTTCTGATTCGTCACAAATACGACCCGAGAAGTATTTCACAACTAAAGAGCGTGTTTTAACCGAGGCTCTGTTGTAACTGAGGAAACAAAGTGCCGCTCCTCTTCCTGGAATGAAGCAGAGCCTGATAACCCCTCCCTCCTCTTCCTCCTCTCAAACACACCCAGTTGCACTCTGTCCTCTTATTCCCTCGTTCCCTCCCCTTCAGATCTACAGTTTTGAAGATGGGTGTAACCGACATGGTGGTGCAGTGAGAGCTGACAGGCTGCATTCAGTGCACATGTTGTTTAGATCAGAGCTCAAACTAGTTTCACTTCTCAGGAAGTGAGACTCAGACAGTCGTCTCTGAGAGGTGAAATGGCGCAGCAAGGAGTACAGCTGGACCAGGAAGAAATCTCTTGTTCGATCTGTCTGGATCTACTGAAGGATCCGGTGACTACTTCCTGTGGACACAGCTACTGCATGAACTGTATTAAAGGCTTCTGGGATGGAGAGGATGAGAAGAAGATCTACAGCTGCCCTCAGTGTAGGCAGACCTTCACACCGAGGCCTGTCCTGATGAAAAACACCATGTTAGCAGTTTTAGTGGAGAAACTGAAGAAGACTGGACTCCAAGCTGCTCCTGCTGATCACTGCTATGCTGGACCTGAAGATGTGGCCTGTGATGTCTGCACTGGGAGGAAACTGAAAGCCTTCAAGTCCTGTCTGGTGTGTCTGGCCTCTTACTGTGAGAAACACCTCCAGCCTCATTATGACTCAGCTCCGTTAAAGAAACACAAGCTGGTGGAGCCCTCCAAGAAGCTCCAGGAGAACATCTGCTCTCGTCACGATGAGGTGATGAAGATGTTCTGTCGTACTGATCAGCAGTGTATCTGTTATCTCTGCTCTGTGGATGAACATAAAGGCCACGACACCGTCACAGCTGCAGCAGAAAGGACCGAGAGGCAGAGAGAGCTGGAGGTGAGTCGACTCAACATCCAGCAGAGGATCCAGGACAGAGAGAAAGATGTGAAGCTGCTCCAACAGGAGGTGGAGGCTGTCAATCGCTCTGCTGATAAAGCAGTGGAGGACAGTGAGAAGATCTTCACCGAGCTGATCCGTCTCATGGAGAAAAGAAGCTGTGATGTGAAGCAGAAGGTCAGATCCCAGCAGAAAAGTGAAGTGAGTCGAGTCAAAGAGCTTCAGGAGAAGCTGGAGCAGGAGATCACTGAGCTGAAGAGGAGAGACGCTGAGCTGAAGCTGCTGTCACACACAGAGGATCACAACCAGTTTCTAATCAACTACCCCTCACTGTCACCACTCAGCGAGTCTACATCCAGCATCAATATCCGTCCTCTGAGCTACTTTGAGGACGTGATGGCGGCTGTGTCAGAAGTCAGAGATAAACTACAGGACGTTCTGAGAGAGAAATGGACAAACGTCTCACAGACAGTGACTGAAGTGGATGTTTTACTGTCACAACCAGAGCCCAAGACCAGAGCTGGATTCTTAAAATATTCACGAGAAATCACACTGGATCCAAACACAGCATACACACAGCTGTTATTATCTGAGGGGAACAGAAAAGCAACATTAACATGGCAAACACAGTCTAATTCTAGTCACCCAGACAGATTCACTGATTGTTATCAGGTCCTGAGTAGAGAGAGTCTGACTGGACGTTGTTACTGGGAGGTGGAGAGGAGAGGAGTTGATGTAGCAGTTGCATACAAGAGTATCAGCAGAGCAGGGGGTGAATGTAGATTTGGATACAATGACAAATCTTGGGTGTTAGATTGTAACAATAACAGTTATATATTTCAGTACAACAGTGTTCGAACTCCCGTCTCAGGTCCTCGGTCCTCCAGAGTAGGAGTGTATCTGGATCACAGTGCAGGTATTCTGTCCTTCTACAGCGTCTCTGAAACCATGACTCTCCTCCACAGAGTCCAGACCACATTCACTGAGCCTCTCTATGCTGGACTTTATTATAATTTTTTTAATTTTGGAGCCACTGCTGAGTTGTGTAAACTCAACCAGACAGAAGTCATTTAAGGGACAGAGGGTTAAATTGTCAGATCGCTAATTAGAACGGGACTTGAATGGCTCTGTCCGGTAACGTTATTCCAGGATTTAGCCAAGTTACCGTGAAACAAGGACAGTTTCTGATATCCTGTTGGAAACCGACCGATGCGGACGCCAAGGTCATCCAGACCATCATCCGACGCCCCGCAGAGCAAGCCATTACTACGTCTGATGTTGCATGAAAAGTTCTCCCCAAACACATCTGAGAGCTCAATGACTGGAATTAGCTGAGGCGACGCCTAGCAGCTGGCTAGCGGCTGTGACGGCGCCCACCTGTCACTCAAAGAGGCCACGCCCTTAATTATGCATAACTTTAATATAATTTAAACGGGTGAGTTATATAAATATTCAGTCGTCATGAACAGAACAGTTGTTTTGTACCAGGCTGTAAACATGTTTATTTCTGCTGTACAGTTTTAACATGGAGGTCTGTGGGGATTGACTCTCTTTTAGAGCCTCTAGTGGCCGTTAGAGGAACTGCAGTTTGTTGGCACTTCTGCATCGGCTTCACTGCTCAGCACCGGAGGTTCCCGCTTGGTTTTAGCTCTTAAACTCGTTTAGTCTCTGTGTTTGTTGCTGATTGTTGCGTCATGTCTTCACTGCACAGAGACCAGCTGTCAATCAAACATTGTGGGCGGTACTTTGACGTCGTCTCGTGAGTTGTAAATGTTGAGTGTCTTCAGGTGGCGCTTCGTCCTGTGTCTGTTTCACTGCTCATGATGATGATGATGTTTCTCTACATGAAGATGTAAACTCCTCTGAGCTCTAAATGTGTGATGAATATTTGTATTGATGTATTTGTATGTTGTTGTGTCTCTTCCGCTGCATGGCTCTGAAGAGACAAAGACCTCCTTTATCCTCTAGTTTCATATGATACCAGTATCTTCACTCTAGCTTTAAAACTGAGCCCACTACACACACAAAATTGCAAGTTGCGTTAATGGCGTTAAGACAAATATGTGTTTATGCATTATTATATTATCTCAGATTTTCACCTGCAGACCGAGATTGGCTGTGTTGTAATCACATGAACGCAGTAATACCAGGTGACCTACAGTATATGGAGGTGGGGGGTGGTTCATGTTTCATGTTTCCATAAAGAGCACTGCAGTGTTCCCTGGAGAAAATAAAATACTGAAGTGAAATTCACACTGCTTTCACTGAATCTTCTATTATATCCTATTTTCAGGCTCGCCACCATTTCTGAAACTTTTCCTCCTGCAGGAACTCTGATCTCACAGTTACAGCAGGTACACTTGCACTCTCTCTCCACTTTCCGTTCCTCCAAACCTCCCTCCCGTCACACCTTCATCTAAACGCTGCTATTCTTAGCCGTCTGATGAAGAGCAGGGCGCTGCGACACCTTTCACATCTGACAGGAATGAAGTGACGGCTCGAACACCGAGTGCACAGCGGTTTTGTTCTCCGTCATTCTTTTTTCAGGCTGAAAACGTAATGCTTAGTGTCAGCGGTTAAAGCTGGAAAAAATACACGATTAGATGGAAAAGTAATCTTTCTTTGGTCAAGTTTTAAATACAATGTGCTCATGGTGCCGAAATCAAAGACAATTTGTCTCCAGCTCTGCAGATCTACGGAGCTTTTCAGCCTCATTTAGCTCCTAGTTTTGGGAGTTTTATGGCACATTCACTGTCTGGTTCAGTCTCAGTGTTTCCAACAGCAGCTGTATAAAATAAACTACATTACCTGCTCAGCGACAAACAGACACATTTAGTTAGAGAAAGTGGAACATCTGGGAGCTAAAGAGACAGATGTTTCCCTCAGGAGTTGGTGGGGACCAAAACTAGAGCTAAAAAAAAGAGAATAATGGACTTAATTCATCCGGTGGACACAAACATATGGTGACCATATTTTCAAACCCCCAAACCGGGACCCTTAAGTGTAATGCACGTTCATTTTGCGACCTCTGGAAAAAAACTGTCATGGCCATTTTCAAAGGGGTCCCTTGACCTCTGACCTCCAGATGTGTGAATGTAAATGTGTTCTATGGGTACCCACGAGTCTCCCCTTTACAGACATGCCCACTTTATGGTAATCACATGCAGTTTGGGGCAAGTCATAGTCAAGTCAGCACACTGACACACTGACAGCTGTTGTTGCCTGTTGGGCTGCAGTTTTTTAGATTTGCAATTTCAATTAATTTAGTCAGTATATATATTGTAATATAAGTATCTGTACAGTATCTGGCTTGAAATTTATTGATGTTAATCAATTTAAAAGATCATAATTTTCCTTTTTTTCCACTAAAACTATTTTGGCAGTGTATGATCATAATTTACAGTACATCAGATTGACGCAGGACACGCTGCTTTTTGAAAAATATGTTATTATTAGGGCTGTCAAAGTTAACGCATTATTGCAAAATCGTTTTAACGGCACTAATTTCTTTAACGTATTAACACAACTTGTGATTTTTAGGTTGTAGCGGCCTGTGAGGGTTTCTGGATCAATACCTGTCATTGTTTTGTGTTGTTCATTGATTTCCCATAATACATATATACATACATTTGCATAAAGCAGCATATTTGTCCACTCCCATATTGATAAGAGGATTAAATACTTGACAAATCTCCCTTTAAAGGTACATTTTGAACAGATAAAACATGTGTGATTAATTTGTGATTAAATATTCGAATCGATTGACAGACTTAAAGTTTACATTTTTCATTGACTTTGTGATAGAAATAGACGATCGCAAAAAACTGTAGGTGCAGAAACCAAGGAGAAAACACAATCAGTCCAAGGTGACCAACCACTTCCTGTGTTTCTTATATGGCTGAATTAAAAAACGTTGAATCTTTGTCAGCTTGGCTCTGAACTCTCTGTACGAGTTGTGTCTTTAAGAAAAAGCTGCTGTTTTGATTGTTAGACTTCGGCTCCCCAGACGGGCTTCAACATGTCGGCGTGACGAGCCGATCGGTGACATCCCAGCCGACGAGTACAGCGAGGATGCAGGAGTCCCCACGGCACAGAGCTGAGAAATAAACCGACTCCAATCAATGTGTCTGTGAGTCGAGGAAACTCTGAAAACAATGAGTCATCCTGCACACAGAGAGGGAGGAGGAGGAGGAGGAGGAGGGGGAGGAAGCGAGCAGAGGATGGAAGAGCGTGACGATAGAAGAAGAAGTTAGTCCTGAAACAGCCAGGTGGAGGGGCGGCGGGGGGTTGATTACCTGCAGAGACACTCGCAGGTGGACAGGATTTAATGACTTATCTTTAGTAATATAGTATGTATACTGCCAATAGTTAGAATAATGTCACATTTTAAGGAGTTTGAATAGATAGACAGAGACCTACAGTAACCACATTTCTCACCTTAGAGGGCAGAGTTGAGCTGCTGGGAATTGCTGCAATGCACTCAGCCACATCACACAGATCTAACAGAAGTCTCTGGTGTGTTGGGATTAGACTGAAAGTAGGGCATGAAGGGCAGGTTTTAGTGGCGGAGAAAGAAAGAGGGAACCAGCTACTCTCCAAAAAAAACCCACAAAACAACAAGAGGCAGACGAGTGTTTTCAGGGCATCAATAATCCATGATGAACTCAAAGAATACATCCAAAGTCATACTCTTATTAAATATACAAGTTGTATCTATATCTGTACACACTGATGGGTGGCTTTTTTACTATAAAAGAAGTGGATGTAGTCACTGTAGGGAAAACGTCACGGTCACTGACTTAGGCTCAGGCAAGAAAACCACTTAGTTAGGTTAAGGGAAAACGTCACATCACCACTGTCACTACACAACACTGCACCTTCATGCAGGTGTGTAGCATTCACAAAATGTAGAGTAACTTTGGAGCGTTATTTAACCTCCTTCACGACAAGCTAGTATGACATGATTGGTACCGATGGATTCTTTAGGTTTTATAGTTTCATATGATGCTAGTATTTTCACTTTAGCTTCAAAAACTGAGCCCGCTACAACCTAAAAATCACAAGTTGCGTTAAGTGGCGTTAAAACAAATTTGCGTCCTAAACCCAACAACTACAACTGCGAAGCCTTGTGAGGTATGTTGTTTTTGAAAGATAATAAGATTATTGTTGTTTTACCTTGGTTGAATTAATATTTTGAAATTACACTATCCTGAATGCATTCATTTATCTGAGTATATGTCCAGAAGCTAGTGGGACTGGTGCACTACACCGTGTTTGAGACCGTTGTTGACCGGTATTTTGTTTGGTAAGTAATGTTAGTGACGTTTGTCAAGTTTTTTTAGTGATGTTTGTTACGTTGTTTCCGTATTTTATTTAGTTTACATGCTTATTTTAAGCCCAACCGAACCGGACTTTTGACCAGGAGACCGGTGTTTAGTTTTGTAAGTAACGCTGGTGATGTTTGTCACGTATATTTTAGTGACGTTAGTGACGTGTTTTTCTTAATTGTATTACGTTGTTTCCGTACATATTTTACATAGTTTACGTACTTATTTTAAGCCTAACCAAACACCGGATTTTTAACCAGGAGACCGGGGTTCAAGACCGTTGTTGACCGGTGTTTTGTTTTGTAAATAACGTTAGTGATGTTTGTCATGTGTTCCATAGTTATGTTACGTTGTTTACTTAGTTTACATACTTATTTTAACCCTAAAATTCAGCCTTTTAAGCCTTTTTGCCTAAACCTAACTGCAGAAAGGCTAAAATGCGTACTCATGACACGTGAAATGTCCGTGTAATGTCGTGGTATTTATACGCCTTCCTGTGAGATCGGGTCTTACTGTATATATTCCAGGTGTCTTGGTATTTTGATGCCAACAGAAATCACAGACGGAGCTTTTAAAGATCAGACGCTGCCGGCTGGAGATCCTCTTGTCTGAAAACTGAATGAAGCCACATTCTTGGGACAGCTGCCACCACAGAGCCGTGTCATAATGGTGTCCCGGCATCTTCCGCCGAATCTGCTGACATTATGAGAGCGAGACGGGACGCCTGACAGACCGTCAATACCAAAGATTCTCCTCCCAGCTGCTCTCCAAAGACTTCTCGCCGCGCGGAGGACAGCGCTGTCTGCTCTCTTTAACACGCCTCATGTGGCTTTTTCAGACATGTTGGAGTTGAGGAAAATCAATGAGATATTTCCTCCTTTTTCTTTCGAGGTCTTTCAGTCAGTCGTTTTTCTGATTCGTGTCGTATCGGCTGCAGCCGGCGCTAAGGAGCTCTTTGATTTCCCATCCCTGAGCTAGTTGACATTTATTTCACAAACACTTGACATTTGGAAATGGGCTCCCCGTGTGAGCGCTGTGTGTGTTCACTTGTAAGTTATCCCCCCCCTCACACACACACACACGCACACACACACACACACGCACACACACATGCAGAGGCCTGTGCCATTAGCAGCCTTTGTACAGAGCAGCTGGATGGTCGGACTGTCTGCTGGTTTTAAGAACAACTCCATTCAGACTGAAATCGAAGGAGGATTCAGGAAGCAAACTTTCAGTCTGAAGCTTTCAGTCTGCCAGTAAATCAACACGTTCTGATCAATCATGACCAAGACGGGGACAAAATAATATTCCTCAAACTTTTTTTGTTTGAGTTGCGTTATTCACGCCGTTCACATCGCCCGGCGCGAATTTGAACTTTGTATGTAAAAAAAGTTCACTTTGCTCTTGGTCTGAACAAAAGTGCTTTCTGAAAAATGTCTGAAAAAAAAATTTACTTTTTTTTTAAAAAGAGAAATATGTTAAAAATGTGTAAAGATGTCCAAAAATATGTAAAAACTGTCAGAAAATATTTCAAAAATGTGTGAAAATGTTCAAAAACTATGTGAAAAATGTCAAATAAATGAGTGAAAAATGTCCCAAAAATATGAGATGTCCATAAAATGTGAAAAAACTGTGTAAAAAAATGTGCGAAAAATATGTGGTAATGTCCGAAAAAATAATAAGTTAAAGATGTCTTAAAAATATGTAAAAGATTTCAGTAAAATATTTGAAAATCTAAAAGAAATTTCAGAAAAAAAACAAGTAAAAAATGTCCGGAAAACATGCGAAACAAATCCCAAGTGAAAAATGTCCAATAAATAAGTAAATAATAATAAAAAAAAGACGGGGACAAAATAATATTTGTCAAAGTTTTTCAATGATTTTATATATATACTTAAAGGGACAGTGTTTAGGATTTGGCACCATCTAGTGGTGTGGGTGCAGATTACAACCAATTTAATGCTGCTCCGTTCACTCCTCCCTTTGCAGGACTGCTGTAACGCCGTCCTCGGCATCGGAAACCGACGCACGGAGGCGCCCTTCAGCAACAGTAGGCTATGTGACGAACCTGGCTTCCAACTAACTCCAATGTGAACCTACCGGTGGCATTAATAGACGGTCGGACCAAGTGGCGTAGTATTAATAGCGTGAGAGTAAAGTAAAAGTAACGTTGACTTATATTGTCACGTCATTCTTTAGTCACGTGACTCATCGATATCGTCAGTTCTATGATTCATGTGAGTTTGTAGTCAATAAAGTTAACGTCGACCACGATCGTTTCCTAACCCTAACTAAGTGGTTGTGTTGCCTAAACCTAACTTCCTGTGAAAGCGGAGGTTTATTTTGACCAAGCGGCGGTGTTTGTAAAGTTGGTAGTGAGAATGTTTTGGTGTGCTGCTCTGTGAAACAGTGTTTGTGTGTGACAGCACGTCAGTACACTCCATCCTTCTCTCCTGCTGGTCGACCTTCATCCGTCTCCTTCCTGCAGCAGCGTTTTGGACAGCTCTAAAATTACAGCTGTTGCCATGAAAAGTAAAACTCAGCAGAGGATTCATTTTGATCAGTTTGTCAAACCGTGACTCACCTTCAGTACATCACACAGTCCCACAACATGTTCAATTCACATTTGGTAACGAAGAGATGATGACTTTTTTATTTTTTTCTTGCTTAGTGGAGGCAAGAAGTTTGCTGCAGAAATCCCAATAATTCATAAAAGAAATAAAGAAATTTAATAAATAAATTTCCAGCTGCTGTTGATCTGTAAAAAGTCTGAATTTATGCTTTGTCAGGTCTGTCTGCAAGATGACAAGAAAACAACTTTTAAAATGTTTGTTTTCTGAATGGAGTTTGGATGGATCAGTGTCAGGCTCTGCAGCCTCTCCATCAACACTCAACATAAAGTCATCTAGAGACGTTGTTGTTTCTACCGTAGACAGTCTGTGGTTTCTAGTTTGGTCCGGTCTCTGTACAGATAGGATGGACTATCGTAGCTCCTGGTGACCACAGACACATACAAGATTTATTTCCTCCATTTCTGATTTAACAACGTTTTTGCGACACAGTGCTGCGCAAATTTCTCACTTATTTGGGTTGCGTTTTTGCACCATTAACATCGTCCGGTGCAAATTCGCCTATTTGTATTAACTTTGTATGTAATTGGGCCGAGCAAAAAAGTTCACTTCACTCTTGGTCTGGACAAAAGTTTTTTATGAAAAATGGCCGAAACAGAAACGTACAGAAAATGTGTGAAAATGTCCAAAGAAATATGCAATGCAAAAAATATCCCCAAAAATTTCAGAAAAATTTCTAAAAAAAAAGAAAAATGTAAAAAAAAATGCATTTGAAAATTGTGTGAAAGATTTCAGAAAAATATGTGAAAAATGTCCGAAATATTTGAAAAAAACGTGTGAAAAATGTGTGAGAAATATGTGAAAAATGTGCAAAAGATATGTGAAAATGTCCCAAAAAAAATTATAATTTAAAAAAGTCTTAAAAATATTTGAAAGAATTCAGAAAAATATGTGAAAATGTCAAGAAAATGTCAGAAAAAAATTCCAAAATGTCAGAAAAAAGAGTAAAAAATGTCTGGAAAATATGCAAAAATATCCTAAGAATGTGTGAAAAATGTCTGAAAAATATGTCCAAAAAACTGTGGTAGAAATATGTGACAAATGTGCAAAAATTTAAAAAAAAATGTGAAAATGTCCAAAAAATATCAGAAAAAATGTGAAAATGTCAGAAAAAAAGAGGAAAAAAATGTCTGGATAATATGCAAAAATATCCTAAGAATATGTGAAAAATGTCCAAAAAATATACGCTCTTGGTCTGAACCCACCATAAGGCTTTAAACCCTGAGCGACCTGACTGATGTCACCTGGTAAATGGCTCCGTGTGAGAGGCTGCAAGGGATGAAATAGTATAAATATGAATGGGACAGCACTTTGCAGCGACATATCACGTTACATTGACAAATTGTGGGTTTTTATTTTACGTTGTTTACTGCCTGTTTGAACGTCTTACAGACTTTTGCCTTAAGAGACGATAGATAACTGCCAAAAAATGAATTTACTTGTTTTTGTCAAAGTTCATTACGCAAAATTAAAAGAACTGGTTGATGAATAAACCAGGTGTGTTATACAATCTAATGCTGCATTCTTCTGATTTCATGTGTTTTTTTAAGTTGAGTTAAGGGCTCTGTGCCGACCGGTCAAGTTCTTCCACACCAAACTGGGGAAACTATCTCTTCATGGAGCTGGCTTTGTGATCGTAGTCATCAGGCAGCAGCTTCCTACGATGCTGCATTACGATGCTTTGAGTGCCGTGCGGTCGGTGCTCTTGAAAGCTCAGGGAGTTTGATAAATTGCATTTGAAGTGATTAACGAGATCAGAGGTTTTGGTGCGTTGATAGCGGAGACGGGCAGAAACGCAGTACCTGGAAAAGTTGGAGTGCACACTGAGAATGTACAACGATGCTTCAGTCCATGTCACGCACAAGTGAACGAAACAGACTGTTAGAAAAAGTGCTTTCTGAAAAATGTCTAAAAAAATATGCCATGCGAAAAATATCCAAAATTTGTCAGAACAATTTGAAAAATGTCAGAAAAATGTATGGAAAAAAAATAAAAAATAAAATAAAATGTGTGAAAAATATGTTAAAAAATGTCCCAAAAATGTGTGAAAGATGTCCGAAAAAAATGTCCAAAAAATATGTGAAAAATGTCCAAAAGTTTGTGAAAAATGTAAAAAAAAAAAAAATATCAGAAAAATGTCAAAAAAATATCAGAAAAATTTGAAAAATGTCAGAATATATATAAAAAGAAAAATGTTTGAAAAATATGTAAAAAAAAAAAAAAAAAGTGGAAAATGTCCAACAAATATGAGAAAACTCAAAAGAATTTTTTTTTTTTTTTTTTTTTTAAATGTGGAAAAACGTGTGAAAAAAATAATTAAAACAATTGTGCGAATTTCTTTTTTAAAAAAATATCTTAAAAATATGTGAAAAATTTCCGAAAAACAAAGAGTAGAAAATGTCCGGAAAAGATGCCAATAATATCCTAAAATATGTGGAAAAAAATCTGAAAAATGGCCAAAAAATGTGTGAAAAATATGTGCACTTTTTGGGGAAAAACATGAAAAAGTCAACTATGATCTATATTGTTAAAAAGGTGTCTTTTTGATAGGACAGATCAACAGTTTCCCTTTTCGTGAGATGTACTCTAACATCTGGATACTCAACCTTTAATGCCACTGAGCTGTATTTCCCCCTGTAGACATCAGGCCTGCTTTACAGAGCGATACGGTGATTTTAGAGACTGTAACTGTCAATACTTTACTGCAGTTTGGTAATAAAACACACAAACTGCAGTGTGTCCTCCTCTTCTTTAACCTTCACTGGGAAGAACGTCTATATTCTCTTCTCAGCATCACTGATACTATCTGTTCGCCAGAGGAACGTAGGAGGAAAAACCCATTAGCCCCAGTGGTATGGCTGCATGATTACATAATCACTTTGATATCATAAACGCATTACAGCGAAAAAAGTTTACCCTCGGGGAGAAACAAACCACATTTCACAGTACACGCTCCGCCTCTCCAAAACCCCGGGGACGCCTCCTCGAGCTCCATGAAGGTTTCTCTCCTTCCAGAGCTTCAATCACTCGCTGACACTATCAGCACAAACCACCAACATCCAGCCCGTCAGCTCCAACCTGGAACTATGCTTCCCGCTTTTTTTTTTTTTTTTTTGTGTGTGGTTGTGGCACGCGCGCCCAGAGCCTCTAAAAGCTCTGATCTCTGATTCGAGGAGAAAGTGGATCTCCGGCTGGGAAAAAAATGGCATCTTGAATTATGTCAGAGGAAAAGATGAAGCAGGGAGCCGAAGGGGTGAAAACCAAGCGGACGTTTGTTGCTGTATGTTCGTGTTTGCATTGAGCGGGAGGTCACGCACCGGAGAGTGGATATGTGTCGGTGATGCCGTTCTGCCTGCAGGCCTCTCCTCACTCTGTGTGTGGAGAGACGGTGTCCTTCAGCATCATCTGAATCCCTATTCGTCAGAGAAATGCACATATGTTGGATCACTTGACAGGCTGGTAAATAAAAGAACAGCAACAAAAAGGTGGTGACTTTAAAGAATGAAAATAACAAAATAATAAGTACGTAGCATTTTTATGTCAAACTTTTGATTTGACCTTTAATTCTCAGGAAAGAAAACTTAATAGTTCTCCACTCTGGTGTGAACTTGGCGTGTGATTCTCTGGCATAAACTAATATTCATCCATTTTTATTTATTTTTGCTCCTGCTTTGTTTATTTCTTTCTCTTAGTTCTCTCCATTTCTCTCTCCGTCTCTGTCTCTGACAACGCCACCACTGCGCTTTGAAACCCGTTATTTACAATGACTTGTGTCGCGCCACGACGGCTTTTCACTGCATCGAGCAAAGCCCAACTTTGTGCGCTTCACGCTGTGGCGAGCGCAGCTTAAACATGAGCTCAAACTGCGCCGTGTCGCAAGCATAGACTGCTCTCTTCCAACGGGAAACAACAGTTGGTGTAGCTCTATTGTCGTCCGGGTGGAAACAAGTAGGGATTATACACACTGTTGTGTGAAGTGTGTAAATTTTCCCATAAATCAGGAGAATCGTGACCCCGGGAGGAAACCAGGAGAGGGCGATGAAAAACGGGAGTCTCCCGGCAAAATCGGGAGTGTTGGCAAGTATGGCTCTCTCGCATTTGAGCATGCTTTCCGCGCGTCTACATCGACAACAATGGATTTGAGAGGGCAAAAAACGCGGCATGTGTACGGCCCTTAAGACGGCTCGTGAGCCAATAGGAAAACAACGTTGGTATCATGTTGTATATGCTTTCATTTTTTCAGGGACCATAGAGAGCTTCGGGAGGGGTGTATTACGTAAATTTGTTTGTGAGTGAACTGTTCCTTTAAAACACATCAGTGAGCCATCTTTAGGTCTGTTCAAGACACATATAGAAATATAAAATTACTCATCCTCTGAATCTTTACACATGTGCAAACATCCAGCTGTGCTCGGCTCTCACACACACAGAGTACCAGCTGTAAACAACCCGCCTCCCCACTGACTGCTGTGACACCGGGGTCACCACAACGACCTTCTGCTTCATCATCCTCTTTTCCCGCTCGACTGACGAGTTGCACACATTCCTCCGATCAAAGCGCCGTCGTCCTCCCACACTTCTTCTCCTCCTTCTGCTGTTGTTGCACCTGCAGCACAGCTGGTTTCTGTGGCGGCGGATCGACGCCGAGCGCTCCCGTCTGTGGGGGCGGCGGCTGTTTGCATCAGCCTTCATCCAACCGTTCTTCCTCGCTGGCACACACACACCGCCACACTTCTCCATGCTGGTTGAGCCGCCACGCGCCATCTGCTCCCATCAGGAGCGGGTGATTGATGCGCCGCCCGTATATAAAAGCTACAGGGATGACTCATCGACTCCCCGCCGCGATGGCTGCTGCAGTGAGAAAGTGTGTGTGTGTGTTGTTTAAGAAACACTGTGAGACTTTCTCCTCTCTCCCTCATCCATATCTCGCTGCTCTATGTCTCTTTCAAGCTTGTTTTGACCCAACTCTCTGATCAGTGATCAATCACTTATTGATCCAGCTGGTGGAGCTGATACCTGAGTCACCTTTACAGCTGCTGGGTCCACACGAGGGAGGCCGAATCACTCCTCGTTTTCATATCAGGTTTGTCCCGACACATTCTCACTCCCGACTCGTCTAATACCGCCGCTCAATCAGCGCCCGTCGGCATCAGAGACTGACGCACGGGCTACCCCTCTTGTGTTATTTTTGGACGGACCAGGGACGGCGTGTCAGGGTGTGAAAAGGCATTTAATCTTGTAAATGATGAATCAGTGTTTCCCCTACACTTAGCTGCAACATAAATAATACAAATTTGTCACGGTCTAACTGTCTGTCATAAGTTGAGTCATAAGGTTGGGCTATTACGATTGGCTGCTGAGGCTTAGGGGTTTGGCCTAGTTGGTGAGCAGGAAACGATTTGAGCAACTCGCGGGAGAGCGAGAGGAACGCCACACAGGAACGCCGGAGAGACCAACCTGAACGCTTAAAGGGAGGACTTTGGCGTGGTCAGAAGACTGACGACGGAACAATGTCCCCATAAATGTTTGTTTTTTCGTCAAGTTTGTTAACAGTTCGTCGTGTATCGGCCTACGTCTCGTTTTAACGAGACCTTAATGAACTACGAGGCCAACCGTTGGCCCACCGATGCCCTTGAGCGTCGTCCAGATGCACCTGCGACGGGACTGACGCGGAGTCGGGAGCTGGGTAGGGGCCGAGCAACTCGGAGCAGCGAGTGGTAGCAAGCAGAAACCAGCCCACACTACACGCCACAGCAGGTATGCTAACGATCAGTCCACTCCTTCTTCATATGCTCACGGCTCACTAGCTTCGTAGTTTCGTGTGTCGGTTTCCGATGGCGAGGGGCGCTCACCAAACGTCGGTATTTGGTGTTCCCAAAGAAACTGCACCGCAGCTCCTTTAGACATGATTTCTTCATAGAGATCCACAGGACCAGGACTTGGATCGGGCCTCTCCCTGGAGCACACCAAGGATTATACATATTTACAGAGTCGGGGCCTGGAGTAAATTGTTGCCAAGGGACTCCGAATTTCAAGTAGCACTTCCAGACATTTTCTCTTTTTCCCAGTTTGAATGTCATCATTATCATCTGGAAAAACAAACTAAGCTAGAGGGAGAAACGCTGCAGATTATGAATCAAAGACAGCAAACATGCTGGCGTCTCTCTCTCTCTCTCCCCCTTCCATCTTTAATTTGCTTCCCAGACGTATTTTCATATCTGAAAGCGGCGGCCCCCGGTCGCCTCTGAATGCTGAGCTGTGATCAAATTCCTCATTGAGATGCAGATGAAGGACTGACCTGCTTCGGGCTCAGATCGTGGCTTTGGAGGCAGCCGCCCGCCTGGGGTTGTTTGTTCTCCCCCCCTCCGTGATTTTCAGCGCATCATCATCCGGAGCAGAGACTAACAGGATCTCCTCCTCCTCCTCCTTTTCACGAGCAGCTGCACAGCCACTTTACCTCTCAGTGGCCTTATTGTGGTGTGTGAACCGGTGTTAAACCACACTCGGTGACACCGTGTTGGTACATAAGCTCTCCGATACAAAACACACTCACGAGGGTGGAACTACAAAAAATATAACTGAAGCATTCACACATTTTACAGCACATAATACAGGTTTTATTGTATAGAAGTAGATGCACTCTGTCACACAGTTAGAGGTCTTTTAGAGGTCGATTCTGTTCCTCGTGAGTGAAACCTGACTCGGGAACCGTGTAGTGCCGGCGGTTCCTGGCGTGTGCATGGTTCATCTGCAATTCCAATTGTGGAAAACATATTTGAATGAATAATTGTTTGTGTTGTGTTTATAAATTTCCGTTGTTAAGGTCTTAGCACACCAAGTCCCTATTTTTCGTATGCATCCAATAAAAAACGTTACAAACACAGAAACCTTCCAGACTAAGTCCAATGCGTTTTATTATTATATTCAAAAATTTGTAATACGAGACAAAACTGAGTGGATCACATGAGTGCGATGGATAGCGCTAGTCCCACACGGGGCTTATGAAGGAATGAAATTAGCAAGAAGCCAACGTTTAGCTACTTAGAGCTCAATCACTACTGTCTAATCTTTCCTACATCCTTTGTTTTGAAACCATCCCCGAAACCGAGCTGTTCTCCAATCACCTGCCATGCATCTCTGTATTCTTTTATTTCTATATTTAGTGCTTTGTGCTAAGAGACAAAGGCGGACGGTGGCTCTGAGTGGTCAAACAACCCTCTTTTGCCTTTTGACGGATTTGAAACCTGTTCCGAAAACTTTAATGACGGACAAAAGTTTGTTGTGATTGACACAACATGAGGTTGTATTTACTTTTAAACGTGGGACAATTTCGGACGAAAAATACGGATTTGGTTTGCAAGGGATTGGAAGGAGGCGACACATGGACTCTTTTTCAGCTTTAATTCACTCCTGCAGAAGACAAATAAACGTTTGAATTGTCTTCTAGTCTCCATCTTCTGTACCTCTGCTCCTAAACATGCAAAATAACACATTTTACACTTGGAAATCTCTGCAGCGCTATTTTAGTCACGTGACACAGGCGATACGCTGTATCACAAATATTGGTAAAAATGATCTAGGGTGTGTTTACAAAATTTCGTCCTTGTTTGTCAGAGTGCGGATGTTTTTCTTATTTTTTAAAATATTCATATTCTGTTCTGGCTAATAATGACGTTGTTGAACGAACTTGGCAACACTGCAGTAGCTAGAAGGCTACTTGAACCAGGCGGGTCACCCGCTAGAGTCCGTGCATCGGTTTCCGATGCTGAGGAGCACTGACCAAAAGGCGATATTTGAAAAGTTGAAAGGTTTACTAAAGTTCAACACCAATTAAAATCACATTAAGTTCTCCCAACAAGCGTATGTTCAACCTGCAACAACAGTTTTTTTTGTCCATTTGTTTTCAGCAGAAACACATTTTTCCACATCCAGCCGTCACAGAGCAACATCTGGATCATTCATCTGGAGTCTTTGTGTTTGTGTCCACCAGCTGAAAGTTGGTGTCCATTTTTTATTTGCATCGAGGGTTTTAATTACAGGTTTACAGCCAAGTGTGAAGCAAACACAAACTGCCACAATGCCCCGATTGACAGCGGATAGCTATTCAATGTGTGTGTGGGTGATATTAAAATGCATAGTTGAAATAACTGGACAGTGAATAAACCTTTTGTGAGGAACAATGGATTGTTCACTGCGGCGTGTAATTATCACGAGCGAGAGAACGCAGCGGAAGAATACTAAATCCACCGGGTGAAAAGAAAAGGAAGATATCGGTGATGTACGCTTTGGAATAAATGAGGAGCGAGCGTCCACTTTCTTTGGAGATGGTAATATCTGCTCTTGCTCTTTTCATACATTTTGTCCTTTATCTCTGTGTTAATGTTAAAGATACATTTAACGCGTCTGCATTTTTGAAAGATATTGCTGATATTGTTGGCAAGTCGGAGAACTTTTAATCTGAAAGGTGGCAGGAAGACATGGGTCAAGGGGATCCTCCCACACATAAACACTTTTTTTTTTATCACTCGTGACGTCAGTGTCCTGAGAACTGGAGGCTTCTGATAGGCCGCGTAAAAAGATTAAAGAAGGCGTTCCTGTCAACGCCTACATAGATCGTTGGTTTATGTAGAAGAGGAGCGCCCACGTAGATCGTTAGTTTACGTGGAACAGGAACGCCAACGTAGATCATTTGTTAATGTAGAACTGGACGCCCACGTAGATCGTTTGATTATGTAGAAGAGGAACGCCCACGTAGATCGTTGGTTCTATGTAGAACAGCCGTCTGTGGCAGAATCATTTCAAATTTATTGTGAGTTATAAAGTATGATACTATTTCCTTACTGATCACTTTTCAAAGTCAAACTTTACGAGAAAAAAAGAAAATAACACGTAAAAGTACTGCTTTATAATATGATGACTTTATTCTCGAAATCTTAGATTTATTTTTGTCCTCAATATGGCCCTAATACTCTGTCGTACTGTCGTACCATAGACCTACAACAATGATAATAAAAATGAAAATGTAAACAAAAAACAGTTATTCATTTCCTTTTTTATAAATCCACAGGGAGCCACTGGAGAGGAGCTGAAGAGACGCAGGTTGCTGACCCCTGGTCTAGACATATAATATTCACAGGTGAGTATTTCACATTGTCGTGTTGTTTATTCATCCCCGGTGTTTACAAGCCTTAACTTAAAGGCCTTAAGGTCTTATAAAAAAATGACACAATCAGGAAACATGAAGATGAATCAAACGCCTGGATTGTCGATGAGCTCTCCCTGTAACCTTACTTCGTTTTGCATTCTGTGTTTATGACCCTGCAGGAAGACGTGTGGACGAGTCGGGCAGCCTCTCACACTCCCATGAAGTCCCCGTTTGACCGGATCGGCGGTCTGGGCACGCAGGCAGCCGTTATAGTCCACTGATTGCACTTTGTGACGTCCGTTTGTTGGAAAGGAAGACGGACATAAATGGCTCAGAGGGGCCTTTGAAACGGGGAACATATGCCCTCTTTTGAAGACGAGAAGCCGTTTTGTGGCACATGCACACCATTAGCCCGGCACAATGGAGAGCCCTCGAGGCCGAGCACTCGTCCTATACATGGGAAATGAGTCTGAGCCGCGGCGCCGCGGAGGCACGAATTATATGTTGCAGTCTATTTGTTGAGCCTCCTCAAGCTATTCCACAACAGACAGAGTCAGCAGGGAACGATACAGATACCACACAGCAGCTGTTTAAAGGACCATTCCACTGGTTTTTAATGTGATGCACCATTTACTGCAAAACAAAGATGCTTTACACTATCATCGACTCATTCTGAGAACAGAGGTGAATGTTGGGGCTGTCAAATTGGTTTTAACGCCACTTAACGCAACTTGCGTTTTTTAGGTTGTAGCGGCTCAGTTTTAAAGCTAGAGTGAAGATACTGGTATCATATGAAACTAGAAAAACTGATGAATCCATTGGTACCAACCATGTCATACTAGCTCGTCATGAAGGAGGTTAAATAATCATATCCATGTTCAAAGGGGTCCCTTGACCTCTGACCTTCAGATCAGTGAATGTAAATGGGTTCTATGGGTACCCACGAGTCTCCCCTTTACAATCTTAATCACATGCAGTTTGGGGCAAGTCATAGTCAAGTCAGCACACTGACACACTGACAGCTGTTGTTGCCTGTTGGGCTGCAGTTTGCCATGTTATGATTGGAGCATATTGTTTTATGCTAAATGCAGTACCTGTGAGGGTTTCTGGATAATATCTGTCATTGTTTTGATTTGTTGATTGATTTATATTTTTTATATTTATTTATTTATCTATCTATTTATACATTTTTTATCTATTGCATTTTTATTTTCCATTTATTTATCTATTTTTAATTTTTATTTTTTATAGGTATTTTAGACTTTACATTTACATTTTTCAATATATTTATCTATTTTTTTATATTTATTATTTATCTATTCATTTTTCCTTTCAGTTTTATTTTTCATATCTATTTATCTATTTTTTATACTTATGTATTTATATATTTTATTAAACATAAGTAAGTACAGATACTACATATGCATTATACATAAGTACCTGTGAGGGTTTCTGGACAATATCTGTCATTGTTTTGTGTTGTTAATTGATTTACAATAATAAATATATACATACATTTGCATAAAGCAGCATATTTGTCCACTCCCATGTTGATAAGAGTATTAAATACTTGACAAATCTCCCTTTAAGGTACATTTAGAACAGGCAAAAAAGTGATTAAATTGCAATTAATATTTTAATCGATTGACAGCCCTAATTTTAAATGATCAACTGCATGCATGATGTGATTCAAAGTAACATGAGGACGGGTACACTATAAAGCTTTACGCCTTGTTTCCACATAACTCCGTGTACGTATGCCAGTCAACCGGAAATTCATTCATTCATTCCTATGTGAATTTTAGCGTCAATCTTCCCGTTATAATTTGTGTTAGCGTTGTTATTACTGATGATAAAATGATTGACATAACTAGACCCAAGCTGTAAAACACCAGAATGATCCATCAGATCACAGTTTTTACGGCAGCGTGTGGAAGCATATGTTCGTACTGAAAACATTTCACGGTGAATAAATAATCGTGTGAAACTGAGAGAAGCAGCAGAAATCTCACATTCTCAAATCCGTGTTTTCGTCTTTCTCTCTCGGATATAATTGTCTTATTAATTATCGAGGCTTTGGCAAAGCCTACAAGCAGATCTAGAGGTGTAAAATGTCCCCGCCTGCTATAAATGGCGTCACTTTTTCTACTTAGCGTCGGGCTCCCTGCAGCCACGCGGAGGGTACAGGGAAGTCGCAAGGTGTCGGTCGGTCTGCAGCCGTGTTATCAGAGAGACGACGATGTTCTTATTCAGACAAACAAAGAAGCAGTTAAAGACATGACAGTGTGTGTTTGGATGCAGTCAATCTGAGGAAAGGTTAAACACTTCACTCCGAGAGAGAGATCTAATGGAGCCATCAGGACATCTGTTAGTGTGTGATAAGACGCTCGCTTTGAACGTGATTCACATACAGAGAGTGTTGTGGTGATGTGAAGTATTTATAGTCGTAATACGGATGTCTATGAATGTATCCAAATGTCACTAACCGCTTCTGGTGACGAATTGGGATCAAGCCTCCAGGAAGAGCGCCGGTCGTCGATCCCGACTTTCGTAGTAGCCAAACGGCGATACTACAACTTCCATGTCCGTCACGTGATGCCATTGGACCCAAAAATACTTATTCCCATAGACTTGAATTGGGAAAGAGACGTCTGTAACTCAGCGGATAATTTTTTTTGAGGTGAATCAACTTCCCAGTATGAACACTCTAATAGTCCTTATTTAAAAACATATGTTTTTAAAGTTGTAAAATGAACTGACAGCTGAATCCAGAGTTATTTCCCTTCCTCCGTTCATGTGAGTGAGACCCAGACCGAGGCTGGAGCGCCAAGCCGTGACCACGGCGTGACCACGGCGTGACGACGGGACCCCGTGATCGAGTCATGTGACCGAGCGGACGCTACTCTGCCAAAGTCCGGGTACTTTTCCAGACGGAAGTCGAGCCATTTAGGCTTCATGCTCCAACGAGACACTCTCATAGGAATGACCGGGGCCCCGCCTCCAGATCCAGTTCTCTTAATAATACATCCATGGTTGGGATGAGAACGTGTTGCACTAACGAGATGGCGACGGCTGGAGCGGCTCTTCAGAAAACCTATGGGAGACTACGTCCATATTTCATACAGTCGATGGTACTCATCTTATGAGTTTTCTAACAGAAGCTAACGTTGAAACAGGAAAGAGACAAACTGTTGACTCTATTGTGTGCTGCTTCATTGGAACTAAGGAGCCTGTCACAATACTTTTGGCCATATAGTGAAAATCAAATGTTGCATACAGTATTATTTAACAATCTAGAGATCTGAACATACATGAACAAGGGCTGTCTATCAATGAAAATATTGAATTGTGATTAATCGTACATTTTTAATCTGATGAAAATGTACCTTAGAGCTGTCATTGTGTCAGTGTGCTGACTCGACTATGACGTTTATTCCTTTTCATTATCTCAGCCTGTTTCTGGACCTGAACAGTTTGTAAAGTCCCTACTTGTTTCCACCCGGACGACAATAGAGCTACACCAACTGTCGTTTCCCGGCGGAAGAGAGCAGTCTATGCTCGCGACACGGCGCAGTTTGAGCTCATGTTTAAGCTGCGCTCGCCACAGCGTGAAGCGCCCAAAGTTAGATGCAGGGAGAAGCCGTCGAGACGTGGAAATGACTTGTTTCTGAGGTCAGTGGTGGCGTTGTCACGTTGTGTCTGAAAGGACCTTCAGTGAGTGAGAGACGGAGAGAACTAACAGAAAGAAAATACTCCAGCATTAGTTTATGTCAGAGATTCACACGCCAAGTTCACACCAGAGGGGAGAATTATTCCGTTTTCTTTCCTGGTAGTGAAAGGTGAAATCAAAAGTTCAACATAAAAATGCTGTGTACTGATTGTTTTGTTATTTTCAATCTTTTAAAGTCATCAGAATGCAGGAAACAAAGACCAGACCAGACCTGACCCCCAAGCTTTGGTTTAGAAATCCTCCCTTTTTTTAAGGTCTGGAGGTTGGCAAGTATGGTTATTTAGCCTCCTTCTCGACAAGCTAGTGTGACATAGTTCATACCGATGGATTCATTAGGTTTTCTACTTTCATATGATACCAGTATCTTCACTCTGGCTTTAAAACTGAGCTGCTACAACCTAAAAATCACAAGTTGCTTTAAAGAAATTAGTGGCGTTAAAATGAATCTGCGTTAACTTTGACAGCCCTGATTTAAAACGCGACCAGGACGTTGATCTCTCATGTATTTCTTTGACTCGTCTCCATCGAGGAGATTAGCTCCTGAATCGCCACGGTTACTTTGACCCTTTGACCTCTGCACCGTTAGCTGTTGATGATGCTGCTAATCTGTCGGTGGCGGCGGCGGCTCTCCTGGAGCCTCAACAAAGAGACGATGACACAGAGAGGAGAGGAGCAGATTGTCTCCTCTGGGACTATTTACTGTGACTGTGATATCCTCTCCTACACACACACATACACACACACTCACACACACACACACACACACACACACACACACACTTCCCTGCCCCCCCAGGTCAACCCTCCTGGATCACTATTATCACATCTGGCCCAGCGCTGAGCAAATCCCCTCCATATTTTTTTCAAGTTAGAGCGAGAATGACGAGAAAGACGATTAGTGAGCATAAGCCACTGTGTGTGTGTGTGTGTGTGTGTGTGTGTGTGTGTGTGTGTGTGTGGCATGCCTGTACGCTGCCGTCTGTGTCATTGTTGATGTGAAGTCGTGTGTGTGTGCGTGATGCTACGGAGGCTGAGATCACGCTAGCTGAACCGAAGCGTGGCGGCTTGCCAGCAGCAGCAGCTCGTCCTGCTGTATTGTCAAGAGGAGACAAAAAGACCAAAAAAAAAATGGATAACAGAAAACAAAATGAAAGTCAACATCTCTCTCTCTCTCTCTCTCTCTCTCTCTCTCTCTCTCTCTGTAGAAACCGACACAGCTGCTCAGTGAAATCTGTCATTTTCACAGAACAAAGCTGCTGCAGAGGAGTCAGAAACCATGAAGAGCTCGTCCAGCAGCGCGGCGGCAGCGTTTTGTTGTTGTCTCCTCAGAGACGTCTGTCCTTCTGCTCTGCAGGTATTATTCATACAAGTTGCTGCATTAAAGGATCATTCCTGATTCCATCCTGGGTCTCATCAGTAGATTTCTCTATCACTTCTTCTAGTGATAATAACATGATAGTCACCAAGTTAATTACTGAGATCTGTGAATGTGGCAACATCGTGAAAAGCCGTTGACAATCACCATACACCATACACCCATTTTGGCCGAAATGGGTTTCCTCAGGAGGGTGGCTGGCGTCTCCCTTAGAGATAGGGTGAGAAGCTCAGTCATCCGTGAGGGACTCGGAGTAGAGGCGCTACTCATTTGCGTTGAAAGGAGCCAGTTGAGGTGGTTCGGGCATCTAGTACGGATGCCCCCTGGGTGCCTCCCTTTGGAGGTGTTCCAGGCACAACCAGCTGGGAGGAGGCCGCGGGGAAGACCCAGGACTAAGTGGAGAGATTATATCTCTACTCTGGCCTGGGAACGCCTCGGGATCCCCCAGTCAGAGCTGGTTAATGTGGCCCGGGAAAGGGAAGTTTGGGGTCCCCTGCTGGAGCTGTTGCCCCCGCGACCCGAACCCGGATAAGCGGTTGAAGATGGATAGATGGATGGAATCACCATACATGCCAACCCTTCCCAGGAGACTCCCGTTTTTCATTGCCCTCTCCTGGAGTCACACTTCACCCGTTTTTCTCCCAATCTTCACAAATTTTTTTGTTATCTCAACCTGTTTCTGGCGCTGCACAGCGTGTATAAGCCCTACTGTCTCCACCCGGACATCAATAGAGCTACGACAAATGTTGTTTTCCGGCGGAAGAGAGCTGCTCGCGACACAATGAGCTGTGGTCGCCACATCACAGCGTGCAGCGCCCAAAGTTGGGCTTTGCTCAATGCAGCGAAAACCGTCGTGGTGCGGCACAAACCATTGGAAATGACGGGTTTCAGAGTGCGGTGGCGCCGTTGTCGCGTTGTGTCTGAACGGACCTTCAGTGAGTGAGAGAAGGAGAGGGAAACTAAGAGAAAGAAATACTCAAGCAGGAACAAAAACTGACTGAATAAAAACTGCTGAATATCAGTTTATAATTTCATGCCAGAGGGGCGAATTTTTCAGATTTCTTTCCTGAGAATTAAAAGTAGAATTAAAAGTAGAATTAAAAGTAGAATTAAAAGTAGGCCTACGTATAATAACAATCCAACACTTTCTCATTACAAATCCTCACATTATTTTTGGCATTAAACCACTATAGTTATCCGTGGCGCCACTTTACGATTAGGCAACAAAACCACTATAGTTAGGTTTAGGAAAGAACTACATGGTTGGGCTTAAAACGACTACGTTTGTAAAAGGAAACTTGTTGAATGTTTGTTGGACTCATCCACCTTCCCTCCCGCTGGCCCGGTATGTCTCTTTTCACTCTTTAAACTACATCATCACACTCCCGGCGCGTTTACTCTTGCCACGGATGGGTTTACATTGTAGTTAATGGAACGCCCGGTGCATTTTATCGTCATATCCGGAATAATAGTGTGCATGTGAACATACTCGATGAAAACAAAAGCGCTATCCTCTTCCTGTTTTGGTGTCATTATTCTACAGACATTTACTTCATAATGATAAGTTAAAGCAAAACACGTGTCTATTGCCACTTGAAACAGGATCCATATTTCGCTCTACAGCTCCACCATAGTTCAAGACACATCCTCGTTCCAATGTGCTTCCAAACAGTCAAAGTTAATCCCTAGATCATTACCAGCATCCTACGCTAAACAGGTCAGAGGTCAGAGGTCACAGTGACGTGATTATCTCCTTCTCAGGCGCTCGTTTCTTTCAAACCGAACTGAAATTAAATTGTGAGTTTATTTCTCCACCATCACCACCGACACACCGACACACAGACGCTATACTGTAGTTCCAGTGCAAAGACACGGAGCTGCTCCTCTTGTTGAGAGGCTTCACTCAGTTTCACATTCAGAGAACTCTTGAATTCGGGTAGGAGCCCAAACCAAAGAGTAAAGAAGCAAAGAGATGAAACTCTGGTGTTTTTTTTACCACAGCTGCTGTCGCCATTTTGGACTGAAAACGCTTATTATATTTAATAATATTTTTTTGCTCAACGCAGGCCATTTTGGTAGAATATGACAATAGAATAGAAATAATTTTGTACACGAATCAATACATTACATTTTGAGACTTTTTCACGAACTGCTGTGCGACTGGGCTGAATATTCAAGTATCCCAGTTAGTCATGACAGTGAACCAACATGCACAATACCAGGAGCCTGAAACTGAAGCTGCTAACTGGATCATTCATTTCATTATTTACACCTCTGACTAGGGCCGTAACGGCTCGTGTATTTGTGCCCAACTGTTGCGGCCCGGTGCACACAGCCACACGCAGAATACACAGTATGTAGATTGATGCACGTAATAAGGAAGCCAATGTCAAAAGAACGAGTTCTGGCCGCAACTTTTAGTCGTTAGCAACAGGTGCTGAGGTTAGCACAAAAAGCGAGTCAGT
Organism: Sebastes umbrosus; assembly: GCF_015220745.1. Lineage (NCBI taxonomy): Eukaryota > Metazoa > Chordata > Actinopteri > Perciformes > Sebastidae > Sebastes > Sebastes umbrosus. Next base: position 32,352,870 of record NC_051280.1, on the reverse strand, counting down.
TAAACTATGGCGAGTGCAAATAAAACACCGGAGCTGCAAGACTGGCGTGCTGGTTCCCGGTCAGCTACAACAACAACAACGGAGAGACAGTTGTGTTTCCTAAACTCAAATATAGTGGTTTTGTTGTCTAAACAGTAAGCAGCAGTATGTGACGAGTTGGGATGAGAACGTGTTGATGATACACAAGTGAACTGTTAACTTATTTTTATATTGTGTCAAATCATTCTAGAAGTTATCTCAAGACATGATAACTCAATAATCCCCATTTTAAACACTACATACATCGTATATGCAATTTCCACATTGCACCCAGAGATCAACGTTATTACCTCTCAAGATGTTGAGTTACATATTTTTAGCTCTTGTTTGTTTTTATCTTTGTTTACCTGTCGAGCTAAGAGAAAAATAAAAAAACCTGTATTACTGCGCCTCTTCTTTGACCCATCTCTCTTTCTCTTTTGTCGGTTTATCTTCCGCTCCGCCCCAACGCCATGTCGCTCTGGCTGTTTATAGCCTCGTCCTTGTGTCGTCTAAATAAAAAAAACACGGGTCATCAGATATTCTCTGAGGAAGATCAACGGCTTTGTGGAGCTTCATTTAACCTCCCATTGTGTGAGCGCTTAGTGTGTGTGTGTGTGTGTGTGTGTGTGTGTTCGGGGGGGGTTTAATGTAGACATCACCCAGCAATCATTCATCACCTCTTATCACTGGAAACACTTGTTTTTTTTATGCCTTTAGTTGCTCAAACTCTCTTTTAAAAGTGATTTATAGAATTTAGTGAAAAAGTTTTTGGAACCATAAAAGTCTTTTTAGAAAAGGCACTTGTTTTTTAGTTTTTTTTTAATCAACAGGCAGGTTGAAGCTACATTTATTGAGCATCTTGATTTATTGGAAATCCACGGCTGTCAAAGTTAACACGATAATAACGCGTTTAATGTTGATTGGTTTTAACGCCACTAATTTCTTGTGATCTTTAGGTTGTAGCCGGCTCAGTTTTCAATCTAGAATGAAGATACTGGTATCATAGTAAACTAGAGAACCTGATGAATCCAGGTCATACTAGCTGGTAGTGAAAGAGGTTAAATAACGCTCCAAACATAGATGATCTACCATCGGTTTGCTCTGACGTTAACATTCAGATGTACGCTGATGATACGGTTGTCTATGCACATGGCAAAAACAAAGATGAAGCTGCATCAAAAGTGTCTAATATTATAGTATTCAGTTTTAAAGCTAGAGTGAAGATACTGGTATCATATGAAACTATAAAACCTGATGAATCCATCGGTACCAACCATGTCATACTAGCTGGTCCTGAAGGAGGTCAAAAAGCGCTACAAAAGTTACGCTGAATTTTGGCAAAGAAAAACTGTCATGGCCATTTTCAAAGGGTTCCCTTGACCTCTGACCTCCAGATAAGTGAATGTAAATGGGTTCTATGGGTACCCACGAGCCTCCCTTTTACAGACATGCCCACTTTATGATAATCACATGCAGTTTGGGGCATGTCATAGTCAAGTCATCACACTGACACACTGACAGCTGTTGTTGAGGAGACTATAAAACCTGATGAATCCATCGGTACCAACCATGTCATACTAGCTTGTTGGGAAGGAGGCTAAATAATGCTCCAAACCTATGCTAAATTTTGGCCAAAATGGCCCTTTTCAAAGGGGTCCACAAGAATATCTGGAAAGATAAACTTTAGAACCATCAATCGGGGAATCGGTCCGGAAATCAGCTTGAGTCTTGTGTAGCGTGTACCCGTCAATAGACTATATAAGTGGATTTTGAACATATGCATAGTAAAATTAATTTTGTGGTGCTAAAATAGTGGCCTGTTAAAAATGTTGCCTCCAGAGTTACACGAGTTCTTGGTTGGTTTATAATACAGAGTGTGTACTGTGTGTTTGTGTGTGTGTGTGTGTGTGTGTGTGTGTTTGTGTGTCCACGGAGATAAGGCGCCAAGGTTACAGCTCTGTCCTGCCTTCACATCATCCAATGATCTGCTACAACGTCGATAAACAGCAAGACACACGAGAGCATTGGACTCAATTATTCATCACTAAACTCTTTTGTCCCCAGTTAGCAGATCAATAGCTGCTATAATCAGCTTTCCGATGAAGGAAAGTAGCACACCGCATTACCTATTGTGTTTCCCTTTATTATGTTTCTGCTCCGAATGTTTCATGTGAGTGAGGAGTAAAAAAAAACCCACTACGAGTAGAGTAAATATTACAGCAAAATGTTAAACACAGTCTCAAAGCAATTTGTGAAATAGTCACGAATTTGAATCTATTTGATTCGTGTACTGAGACACGAATTTCCTTTTTTTACGTGACACTCGACGACTTTAAGCAACGTATTGTTTATGCGTTTGTTCAGAGACACGTGATGGACATGTCCCTCTCCGCTCCAGTCTTTTCAAAATAGTTTAAGAAAAGATCGACTCGGTTAGGTTTAGTCAACAAAACTACTTAGTTAAGTTTAGGAAGAGATTGACTTAGTTAGGTTTAGGAAAATATCGACTTGTTTAGGTTCAGTCAACAAAACTACTTAGTTAAGTTTAGACAACAAAACGACTTTGTTAGGTTTAGGAAAATATCGACTTGGTTAGGATTAGACAACAAAACTACTTAGTTAAGTTTAGGAAAAGATCGACTTGGTTAGGATTAGACAACAAAACTACTTAGTTAAGTTTAGGAAAAGATCGACTTGGTTAGGTTTAGTCAACAAAACTACTTAGTTGGGTTTAGGAAAAGATCGACTTGGTTAGGTTTAGACAACAAAACTACTTTGTTAGGCTTAGGAAAAGATTGACTTTGTTAGGATTAGTCAACAAAACTACTTAGTTAAGTTTAGGAAAAGATCGACTTGGTTAGGTTTAGTCAACAAAACTACTTAGTTAAGTTTAGGAAAAGATTGACTTTGTTAGGATTAGTCAACAAAACTACTTTGTTAGGTTTAGGAAAAGATCGACTTGGTTAGGATTAGTCAACAAAACTACTTAGTTTTACATTTTAACATTTTAACATTTAGCTCCGGACTCCGACCCAAAGCTTCCCGAACGCCCTCGGCCCAGACAAGCCTGTTAATAGTTTTACTTGTAGGGCCAACATTTTCCTCAGGCACAGGCAATTTAATCCTATATATACCATCCAGATAGCTCTCCGCCCCTCCCTCCCTCTCGGCACTATTTTCCACTAGATTGGGTAAAGTCTAGTCTCTATAAGCTGATGATCCGTTTGCTTAATAAAACTCTAGAGAATGATACTTGGGCCAGTAGTTAAGCTTCTTAACCCGAGATCCCTGTTTGCAAGCAAAATGTAGAATATGTCACTGCTGTTCATAGGTTAGAGGGAAGAGAAAATCCTCGCAGCCAGATTTACTGTAAGTTGCACAGATTGTTTTTTTCTGTAAATAACCAGGATTTTAACGTTGATATAAATACGAGCTGACGTATTGACGTACTAATGCACTCACTGGTTATTACTACTCACGGATGTGGCAAGCACACATTTATATGGCAAGCAGAAATATACACCAAAGTACACCTTGATAGCAATCATCGCTTTGTAGGACGGATGAAGAACGGGGATGTCATCTTTCTGTGCTACAATCTATTCCTAACGAATAAATGTGGATGTGACGGACACAGCTGTCAATGAGGTCGCATTTTAGCCTTTTCGCATGTCATTTGTACGCCACGCAAATGACCGCAGTTTAGAGAAGAAACCAACTTAGTTAGGTTTCGAAAGAACGTCATGGTTGGGCTTAAAATAAGTACCTAAACTAAGTAAAATAAGTACGGGAACAGCGTTACAATCAGCTGTTTGTTCGTGTCCCGTGTTCACAACGTTCAGTGTCATTTTCACTGTATAAACGTAGTAGTTTTAAGCCCAACCATGTTGTCTTTTCCTAAACCTAAGCTCTTATAAGGCTTTCATCCAGGAAACCGTTGTTTGTGTCCCTTGCATCACATTACAATCAGCTGTTGTTCTTTTCCTAAACATAACTATAGTGGTTTTGTTGCCTAATCTTAAAGTGCCGCCAAGGGTAAATATATTGGTTTTGTTGTGAAAATAAAGTAACACCAAGAGGGCGGTATGTGACGAGTTGGGATGAGAACGTGTTGGTGAATTATACCCTGCAGCTTTGAATCAGCCGACGCCACTAAGAAGGCCGTTTCCTGTGGTGCTGTAGTTTGGCCGTCTGAGGTGGCGTCAGTAGTCTGAAGAGAAACATGGTTGGTTATATTGGATGTAGAAATCATCCAGCCACTGTGTGGGCACTTGTGGTATCCTCTGGGGTAGCCTATGTTCTGGAAAATCAAAGTTAGCAAACAACATGCGTATTGCAGAAACAAAAAAATGAAGTGATCATATTCTGTGATTGGGATGTCGTGGTGTCTTTCACTGACTTAAATATAACAGAAGGGAACAGATTAGAAGTGTAACGATTCATCTACTACATCGATTTATATTCCTACGATCCAACTACATTGACAGGTACTCGGCAAGTTGTCCTTCACGAGAGACGTATATCGATCTAAAATTTGCAAGGTAAATCATTTATTGTATTGGTAGTAAGAATTTGCACCTTGTGTTTAAGCACAACAAACTTTATATGGATGTATTTTTTAGCACTTTTATTAGTAAAGAAATGTTAAACGTTACTCCGGTTCACCCTCCCTGTGTATGAAGTCATCGACATACGCCAATCTCAGAAAAACGACAACAAAATGAAGCATGGCTGATGGCGAGGTAGAGCCAGACGAGCGAGAGATTTTCAAGCCACATTTTGGCTTTTGCATAAAGGGGAGATGTCTTCGATAAATCACTCGCTGTTTGCATAACATGCGAAGGCCAGATAAAATACACCGGCAAAACAACCAGTCTTTCCACGCGCCTACTGAGACGCCAATATTATTGCTCTACCTTTTATATTGAAAATGAGGACAGTAGGTTAAACCACTGTTCATTTAACTTGAATAGAAGCTGGTTCATTTTATTTTTTGTTAAATATTGCTCTACTACTTTGTATCTTGAGGATTGAAGCAGCAGGTCCTGAAGTTTCACTTTTTTAAAATTATTTTCAAATAAAAGCTGTATGTATTTGCAATTAATTGTGTTTACTTGTTTATATCCATAATTAATTTATCCCTGATTCCCTTACAAGAAAAACTTTGAGGAATCCTGACGTGCTCTGTCCGTATCGTGTCAATCTGGATGAGCCAAATATCGTCCTTGAATTGTACCAGAACCGTGGAAAGCGATCGTATCGTTACACCCCTAGAACACATAGATTGCATTAAACAGCAGTCAGCCACTATATTTAACGTCAACTACATACAGTGAAACCAAACGTTCTGCTCTGTCCTCCCTTTCAGGGCTCAGTAATCAGTATTCCTTTTGTATTTGACTACTGGATCCAATTTGAATGGCAGCCTGATGTTCCGGTCTCCAGTTCAAACCGAGCCGCACCTTAATTCACCTGACAAAGAGCGAGCTCCCCCCCTCGGGTCTCTTTATCTTCCTTACTTTTAATTGGGCCACTCGATCAAAGAGAGATGTCTTGCCAATGAAACACTGTGTCATTTTAATTTTCTCTCATTAGCTTTTAAATTACTAAGCAGCGCTCCGACGGGAGACCAGTCATTTTTTTTTGAGATGGGAAATGAAAGAGCGGCTCGGGTAACAGGGGGGAAAAAGAAAAGACTCAGCGGATCTCTGCAGAGCTGCTGTAACGTCTGCTGATATTCACACTGGATACGGAGCAATTCTTGTTTAAGGACACTTGACACATGTTGTATTTAACCATATATATAAATATATAAAACAGTAGATGTGAAATGTTCTAATGACTTGCCATTCCATTATGGAACCATATGGCAACCATCTTACCTCGGTCCAATTTTAAACTTGCTGAAATAATATTACGAGAATAAAGTCATAATATTATGAACTAGTAATTTTACTTGTTAATTTCTTTTTTTCTCGTAAAGTTATGACTTTATTCTCGTAATATTACGACTTTTTCCTTGTCAAGTTATGACATTATTCTCACAATATTACGGCTTTTTTTTCGTAAACCTATGACTTTATTCTCGTAATATTACGACTTTTTTCTCGTAAAATTATGACTTTATTCTCGTAATAATACAACTTTTTTTCTCATAAAGTTATGACTTTATTCTGGAAATCTCCGATATTTTTTCCCTCAATGTGGTCCTAATACTCCGTAGTACATTGTCTCTTTGTCCCTCACTGCATTAGACTTATATACTGTATACCTAGACTATAAACTGTGTTACCTCCATCACAATGCTCAAATATTTTGCGGTTCCAGACAGAAGATGAAGATAATCCCATAATTGTGCATTTTTATTGCAGACAATTTATTCATTTTTGCCTGAACTCATTATGTAAGAACTGTCTTTAGTATTCTGAATAGCTAATATAAAGCAATATCTTTTATTTTATGCAGGCAGTTACAATCAGTCACTTCCTGTTTTGCCGTTTGTTTCCGGTCAACCGGCGTGGGGTTTGTTTTGCCGCTGAGAGGAGAAGTTGAAGAGCCTCGCTAACGGTAAATGAGGAGTTGTTTGAGTTGATAAAGTAAGTTCTCTTTGGAAAGGTTAAGGCCTTTAGCAGAACACCTCAACTGTCCTTCGTTTTCATCGCGAGGTAAAGTGCACTTGACAAAAAAAAACCTCAGTTGAAATCCAAGTTCAGAAAGCGAAACAAAGAGGACATTAATTTATCATCTTCTTCCTCCCCAAAAACAGAGAAAGGAGACTGCAGTGACGAGGCCCCGGGGCCCCTCAGCTTGAACGCTGCAATGCGTGGGTGATGATTTGTCTCCGGCGAAGCTTTCCACGAAGAGAGGCTGAGGATGTGTCAGCATCTTCTCCCGGCTTACAATTTAAATCAAGAAACAGGACGTGCTGCAGGAAAATGGAAACCTTTTATTGTACTTCACATTGTGAAACCTGACACTCTCCTTGCACTCCGTCAGCCCCTTCGCTTTACACCGAACCGCCATTATCAAGCTCTCAAAGATACCAACATCTAAAAGCTCTTTTCCTGCATTGACCTGGTTTTTCTTTGGTGTCCTGCTGGTTAGATCGACGGGTCACGAGTCCAGTTGTTCAGGGTGTTAGCAATTAAACCAAAAGCAGGGACAGGAGCTGGAACAAAGTCTATCATTAGATTCAGCCGGGTTTTTATCTCAACGAGGTGACTTAGAAAGAACCTTACCTGTCACATCACTAACTCTCATTTTACACAACAGCCCAGCTGTTACACAGAAGCCAGATGTCAAGATGGGAATTAAAGTGTTCATGTCAGTCAGGAGTTTCAGACAAAACAGCTGCTGTTACTCGACTTTGAAACCTTTTTGTACAGTAAGTAGTTGCAGTATTGTTTACCAAACCGTGTTCACACAACATTGAATAATAATAGTAATCAAATGAATAGCACAATTTAAATACTAAACTACACAAGACGTTTCCCGGTATCTCTTCAACCTGTAACAATATATATTTAGTTTGGAACCTATTTTACAGCCTAAATTTACTTTGTCCTGAATTAAAGCCGTTTCATACCGAGCACGGATTAACGTCCCGGCGTCGCCAAAGAGATAGAGCCAGAGCAACACGACCTCCTCTCCACGCCAGATAGATAGAGCCAGAGCAACACGACCTCCTCTCCACTATGGACCAGAATTTTGTTCTTAATTCACAGTTGCTTAGTAATGTAAACGCATGTTACCGATGCCAATAAGCCCCCTTGGACTGAAGTAAGTTGTTAAAGAGGCTAAATCTCGTGGAGGATGGAGGTCCAGGTCTGTCATGTGGGATGAGGCACCACCAGCCGGAGAGGCAGAGAGACGTCACGGAACGGCTGATGGTCCAGCTGTTTGGTTTTATTGGTGTGGAGTGGACACGGGCACTATTCAGGAGGAAACTCACTTGTCCTCATTAACGAAAATAAAACACAACAAAGCTGATAATTCGCTGCGGAACCAGATTTTCCATATTCCTGCACCTCTAAAAAAAGATGTGGCTTTGTGTGGAGGTACTTGCTGTAACTATTTCTTGACAACAGCCAGTGGGGGAACAAGTCTTCAGATCATTTGGTACATCCAATGTCCTGCATTCAAACTGTTTCTATAAAGGCTTAGTCTTTTCAACCTACAGGTATTGATTATACGATTGTTACCCTCTGGTTTGAGATGTCCGTGTGAATATTTTGTGCATATTCGAGAGCTGATTGCTTGTAATTGCTTGTCTGATATTCATGACCGGTCGGCAGCAGACAACCCTGATTGATCCGCTCCTGATTGACCGATAGAGCCGCAGAAAGATAATAAGAGGGTGTTAGAGTAAAGATCAATATCGTTTAGGTTCATTTACTGTTGTGTGTCCCCGCTGATAGATGGACTACACCTGCAACGAGGTCACGAGTTCAATCGCCAATGTCTTTATTCTGTCTACTGCATGTAACATGGCAACACAATGTCCACTAATGTAAAAGGCTGTGATATGAACCCGACTTGTTTTCCTGCAGCTCCCCCTCCCCCGTATTCCTGCCGTCGTCTCCAGCCGACCGTGCGGCGCTTTCTGCGAATCTGTCCACATACATTTTGCTCTGGTTGGAGTCAAACTGTGTCGGAAAGCAGTGAGCAGGTGGCTGATTGTCAAACAGATGAAGGCGACAGGCTGCACGGCGATGAAGTGGGAAGAAGGGGCTTCTGGAGCAAATAATTAAGGACTCGCAGAGTACATAAAAAAAAGCAAACACTGGTGTTTCAGTTCTACCGTGGGAATCAATCCTCCGCAAATCCCCTCCGTGCTCCACCAGCAACTGCGTTTCTGTGGATGGGAATGGTAGGAGGGAAAAATAGTGGATTGATACTAAAGGCAGTGATTTTAAATAGAATATTAATGTGGTTGTTTTTACCCAGGATGATTCACTGGAAGGGTAGAAATCATTCATTATTTTGTAGTGAATTTCTTTTGGGTGGAACAGGGTATTTGAAGTATACTTTGATCTCAGTTTAGATACAGATGGTAGGTCAAAGAATACTCAAAATATAACCTCAACAATACTGAGCAGGATATAGATCGTTTTTTGGGATAGACCAGGGGTCAGGGGTCAGCAACCTTTACTATCAAAAGAGCCATTTTAGGCAAAAAAATATATAATCTGTCTGGAGCCGTAAAACATGTGATCAATGTGATGAAGGTAACACAGTTTATAGTCTAAGTATATAGTATATCAGTCTAATGCAGTGAGGGCCAAAGAGACAATGTACTACGGAGAATTAGGGCCAGATTGAGGGAAAAAACATCTGAGATTTACACAATAAAGTCAGAATATTACAAGAAAAAAAGTCGTAATATTACGAGAATAAAGTCAAAACTTTACGAGAAAAAAAGTCGGAATATTACGAGATAAATTCAAAACTTTACGAGAAAAAAAGTCGGAATATTACGAGATAAAGTCATAACTTTACGAGTGAAAAAGAAAATAAAACGCAAAATTACTACTTTATAATATTATGACTTTATTCTCTAAATCTCAGATTATTTTTTTTCCTCAATGTGGTCCTAATACTCCATTGTACCGTCGTACCATAGACCTACAACAATGATAAATAAAAATGAAAATGTAAACAAAAAACAGTTATTCATTTACATTTTTATAAATCCACAGGGAGCCACTGGAGAGGAGCTGAAGAGACGCAGGTTACTGACCCCTTTGATTGACTTTGTGAATTTGTTGGAACATCTTTTATCATTCCATTTATTAAAGGTGTGGAGAGATAAGATGGCAACTGAGAGTACAATGATAATTGTTTTGCTATTGATAAGAGATTTAAATACTTTGATATTACAATCAAAAGTCACATTTACAACAAAATCATTTTAAAGTAATACATGTGAATTTGAATCTAATAGGTCCATTACACACCAATTATTCTTACAAAACAGAAATTTTCTTTTTGTGATGTGTACATCCATTGTTCCATAATGGTGTATTATGAGGTGCAGTTGTGATTGTCATTTCAAAAAACGTAGAACCTGTTGGTGATAAATAGAAAGTTTAAGAGGCAAAAAGACCTCTGTTTCTTCTGTTTCAATGCAAAAATAATGGTCCTGCTGTTGCTATAGTTACTGTGCACGCGTTCAGGACGGAGTTTAAAATTACAGTAAACCAAAAGTTATCCCATATCTGTTCACATTACAGAGGAAAGTCACATCAAATCCAGAGCTTAAGCGCCCGTTTCCACCCAGCCCCACTTTTAAAGACGGATTAAAGACACACATGTTATCTGCAAAGTGAGATTAACATAATGTATGCTCAGCAAAATGAGATTAATGTTGTGGCTGACAAACTAGATCTGTTTCCCTGCAGTAAATCTGCCCCGGGTGTTATACGCTCCGTGTCTCATATATATAGGCTACTGTTCATCGATGCAGATTGAGCCACGCGGAGTGTGTACGGCGGCTTGCTGAGGCCTCTATCGCCGTTTCAGAGATTTACGGTGCAGATGTTTTGTTTTTCGGCCTTGGCGTCACGTTCCGGCCGTCCCATCCGTCACATCTCCGACAGCGTTTTATGGGGTGGCAGGTAGCAGAGCTGCTGCGTGTGACGCCGGCCATTTTAATTATGTGGGCCAATAAATCTGCTCTCGAGGAAATGTCAGTAAACAAAAGATGTGGACGGCTACAAGACGGAGGGTCTTCTGATGCAGGAGAGAAAGGGGACTTGTCCTATTCAGCTCTTGGGACTAACAAATAAATCCCAAACCAGTTTGCAATACCATAAAATAGGTAGGGCTGCCTTTTAAACAGCGCCATGCCACTGTTCCAACGTCACATTATTCCAAAACCCAAAGAGTCTGAAAAATGTCCCATTGGACCGAAAGCCCATTGTCCCCAAATCAAATGCACATCAATTTGAAGGTCCATTGCAGTCCATTGATGTCATTCTGCATAATAATTAGCCATGTGCTTCTTTAGTCTGACGGTTTGTATTGTCAGAGCGATAGAGAGCTACAGGAATGAGTCCTAAAACCCAGAAATGAGTTAGCATTTTAGCACTTCCTGTTCCCTTGTCTGGAAATCAACGGGTTTTCAGTTAGATGCCTGAAATAAGGTCTGTGTTTAACACAAGCTGAAGAGATTTTAACGCTTCGCTCTACGACAAAATATATCAATAAATATCCAAGTCGTGAATTTTGAAGCCTTTATGTGTCTTTAAAAAAGGCGGTTGCTAACAAGTGGCTAAATGAGACTACTAAACGGCATCATGCCGACTCGTCCTCTTTCACAGCCTCGTTGTGTTTATACTCGCGCTCATGTGACCGTAGGTGTAGTTCGTTTAGCTTTTTACTAGTTTATTTTCTTCAATAATCCGAAAGCCAATGGAACAATCCCATCCCACAATCCCATTGAACAATCCCATCGCCCTGGCTCAAGGGAGCCAGGGCGATGCTAACTTCCTGGTTGGCCCACAAAAATACGTCATCCCTGGAGCGCTCTATGGACGTTTGTTTTCAGAATAAAGGCCTTTACACACATTTAGATAATGATTGATTTGATAAATCTTTTAGTGTGGGCCAGGCTTAAGGAGACTGGTTGGTGGAATGGTTGGAGTTCAGCTGAAGTTCCAGTAGGTGTTTGTTTTGTACAGAATGTCTCATCACCATCAGACCTGTGTATAGATTGGCATGGTTGTTTTGGGGGACTGACTCCCCGTCAGTTTGGTTCTGACCTTAATTCAGGGCGGCGAAGACCACTGGAGCAAACCGAAGCTCTTCCTGCTCTTCGTGACCTCTCGCCGACGCAATTCTGCTAAAAGCCTCCAAATCCTGCCATCATTAGCAAAGCTCCCAGCTCTTCTCTGATTGTTTTTGTTTTTGGGGGCTAGAAATGGAAGATTGGAGATTCATTTCATAACATATTATAATCTATTTTAGGAGAAATGTTCCAAACATTAACTTTGTAATATCCCTAAAAACTGGAGGAACCAAGCAAGGATGTATCTAACATACCCATATATATAGAAATGACCCCTGTATGGTGAAAAAGTAGTCTTCACTTAATTAATTATAGCATATAAAACATATTCCCTTGTGTTTCTCACTTCATAAAATATGATAATTTGATAAGATGATAATGACAACTTTTAGATTGCATAATTGCCGTTTTGTTTTTACTTTTGTGGAACTGAAAACAATCTAAAGTGCACACTGTATCTACATACTGGGACCATTTGCACCAATAAAACAAGCATATTGTGTCCATTACTTCCACCGAAGTTAGCTCTGGTCCAAAAGAAACTCTCAGTCACTTCAATCGGGGCACAACGAGCCGTTCCTGCTGCTGCTTAGCTTAGCTTTTCAGCGAGCATGGAGAGCATGGAGATCAGTCCTTATCATCAAATGACGCTAAGCCCAAAGTAGCTATCATATTGAGCGAACAATGTTAGCAAGCTGGCTAATAAGCTGGCTTTTATGCAGACTCAGGTTCTATAGAGTGGAGCAGAAGATCATGGTACTTTTCTAACCAGGCTGTCTTGTAAGGTATCATAAGATACGGCATCACGGCCCGGTACGGTAACCTGACCGTGCAGTCGAGGTCACAGATTTCTTGCCTGGTGCAGACTGCCATGAAGATTATGAGGGTCAAAAACAACCCTACCCTCCAGATGCTTCATGAGCAGTCTGTCATCAGACCCAACTCACATCTTACATCAGGAGTACCAACTTTGACCTTCCGGCAGGAGATATAGAATCCCACGGAGCAGATTGAACCGTTACAAACATTCATTCTTGCCGATGTCCATTAAACTTCTCAACAACTCGTAATATAAAGTTTTAATTTAGTGTTTGTAACTGAAGTTGGAAGGAGTCCAGGAAAAATGTCTATCTTCTGCTCCGGAAATGAAATGGAAGTTGAAAAAAAACTAATTTTTTGGGGGAAAAAAAAAAAAAATGGCAACAATTTCTAACCTTCAAATGGCACAGATAGACCAAACTATCAACCATTATACCAAATTTGAAGTTCCTAAGTTTTCGAGTTCTGCTCCAGAAACTAAAGTGACACGCGAACGGACAGACGGACAGACGGACGGACGGACGCGTGGGGGATTAACAGAGTGGTGTTAACATGATTCAAATTGAAATGTGTTTCTGTTTATCACTATGAAACAGGTCTGAAATATTTAGGTTGAAAGTTTAGAAAAAGGTAATATGAGGCTTCAGCAGTCTGAATTAGACAAATCAGGTAAATATCTTTCAAAGTTAACGTCTTTTTAGAACAGAATTCCTTCTGTTTGTCTCATCAGTCTGCACAGTGGAAGCGACATGCAAGCAGAGCAGCAGCAGCAGCTTCAGTCCCGGTGCATCCTGTCAGCGTCTAGACAGGATGCACTCGGCCCCAGTATTGAGTGTCGGTCACCTGTATTTTGTATTTTGGCCGTGCTCATTGCAGCAAACAATGACTGTAGAGGTGCACACGCTGAAACGGCTGGAAATAGAAGCGTATAAATATTCTTTGGGTTGCGGTTACATGAGTGAAACGCGAGCCTGTGTAGACAACTGTATGGATCAAACTCGCAATGGCTCAGCGTTAGAGATGATACAGCGGATTGATTCTGTGGTTTTCACCGCTACTCATTTTGGTATTGATTCCTTTAAAAAAAAAAATATTGATAATAAAATTATAGAAATACAAACGTGGCTGGCTGCATCACTTCCAAACATTTTCTCTACTTTTGTAAAATGTTTGTGCCAAAACAGCCATTGTGGGAACCATGTGACATGTTGCTAATTTATTTATATTTTTATATTTATTTATTTATCTATTTATTTATTAATTTTTTATCTATTGCATTTTTTTTCTCCATTTATTTATCTATTTTTTATTTTCCATTTTTATTTTGTATATGTATTTTAGACTTTGCATTTATATTTTTCAATATATTTATGTATTTATTTATTTTTTATATTTATGTATTTATTTATTTTATTATACATAAGTAAGTACATATACTACATATGCATTATACATAAGTACCTGTGAGGGTTTCTGGACAATATCTGTCATTGTTTTGTGTTGTTAATTGATTTCCAATAATAAATATATACACACATTTGCATATTTGTCCACTCCCATGTTGATAAGAGTATTAAATACTTGACAAATCTCCCTTTAAGGTTCATTTTGAACAGATACAAAATGTGCAATTAATTTGCGATTATCCTAAATTAACTACGGACAATCATTTAAATCAATTAAATATTTGAATAGATTGACAGCCCTAACTAAGATAGACTTGAATGTGAACCTACCTTTTTAACTAAACCTCGGGATGGATGACAGCTCATGGAGATGAGCGAAAGGTGTTGGAAGTCAACAGCATTCTTCTGTTCTTCCTGTCTGAATGAATGTGCACGTTAAAGACCGATCAGTCTGAACATAAAGTGACGCGCTGCCTTCACAGCATCAGTTTTGGATTCAAACTCCATCACTGCAAATTGCAGGTTACACTCTCTACTGAATGCAGCTTCTATTCAGTAGAAATAGTTCTGTCTGTCCCACAGCTGTAACCAGTCTCTGCTTTATTGCAGTTAACTGTGTGACAGTGTGATGTATGCGTCTCTTATTTCTCGGTATTTTGTACATCTGCAAAGGAAGTGTGCAGATTATTTAATGGCTCTATATTACTGCTGAGGTTCAGACCGTATAGACGAATGTATGAACCAGTAATCATACGGTTTCCTCTGAAAGCCATCCATCCGTTTTGTCTCGTTAATTACAGCACGACTCAACTTCCTCTCCAAACTCATTGAGATGTCCACTATTCAGCCGTCTTGTGAGGGCAGAGAGGCAGGGTTTTTACATCCCCCCCTGCGGTGACCGGCTTTTTCATTTGGCTGATTTAGAGCCACTCGTATCCGTGGGAGACGGCGGACCGTGCCGCAGACACCACCATCACCTCATTAAGAATACTGGTGGGTCTGATTAGAGGAGAAAATATTGTTATCCAACTGTTCCCTGAGAGTTAACCTCTGCAGACCTTCGCTGTTATACTGCAGGCTAAACGCCGACACGCTGCACAATAACACATTATACCACACCGCTGTAGGAAATCAGACATATACCATGTGTGATTTGATTTGTCAAGATTTTAATACTCTTATCAACATGGGAGTGGACAAATATGCTGCTTTATTTAAATGCATGTATATATTTATTATCGGAAATCAATTAACAATGATAGATATGTATATATATATGTAGTATATGTACTTACTTATGTATAATACAATATATAAATACATGAATAAATAAATATAAAAAATTTAGCATAAAACAATATGCTCAAATCATAACATGGCAAACTGCAGCCCAACAGGCAACAACAGCTGTCAGTGTGTCAGTGTGCTGACTTGACTTGACTATGACTTGAGAAACATGAGGCGGATCATCAGGGATTAATAAATAAATAGTAGCGACATTTTCTCTCCATCTCTGAAACGTTTCTCTGATATTGTAGCTCGCTAGAGCCTCCAATCACAGTTTGTCATCTCTAATGTCTGTGATATCTGGATTCAGTCACTCTGAAGAGCTGCCTCGGCGGCTAATTCATTCATCATATGCGTGCCAATCAGGAATCTTGTTTTTCCGAACATATTAATTCCACAACTTTAATAATAACAAGGTCACCGGCAACATGCGTGACGGAGAGAGTTTGTACATTCACAGAGAGAAGCAGCTGAATCAGTGTGACCGTAACGGCTGAATGACATGAATGTAAAGGGATTGTTCTCTGTGACGTCGACGTGTTCCAGCTAAACTGAACGTAGCTCAATTACACAGTCGCATTACATTTACACATTGGACATGGAGTATATAGTACATATTCATAACATCAAAGAGGTGTCGGTTGATTATACAGTCACAGATTGAGAACATTAAGGCATTTTTTAATTATTGTGTCACGGGTGCAAAAGCCAAGATGGCGACGGCCAAAATACCGAACTCAAAGCTTCAAAACGGCAGTCCGCGGTTGACGTCATGGTGACAACGTCCACACAGTCTATGTTGTGGACAGACTTCCTTCAATTGTTAACACAAAGCTTTTATTCTGAAATATTTGCAGAACAGTGTTGTGTAAAATGCAGTGACTTGAACGGCTCCATAAATAAGTACTGACTTTTAATTGTGGATTATTACTATTATTTACAAATGAGCACACGCTTCTTAACCCAAGAGAAAAAAGTCCCGATGCGGTGTCGGCGCTAGGATCTGAGGCGAGAGCGGCCGGTGCTGGTGGACAATGCACCTCCAAACGTCCCGAAACTGCATTTCAAAGGGCGGACCTCGTCAACATGTCTCTCTGTCCTCCGGCGTGCGGCGGTCCGGCTGCTCAGTGCAGCAGCAACCAGATGACTGCCTCGCCAGGAGGAGACGGTGAAGAAGAGAGAGAGTGAGAGAGAGTCGGTGTGTTGTGCTAATTCTTGTCTCATTTGTGATCTGATAAACAGTAAATTCATCTAAACTGGGTTGAAAAACAGGAAGTAAAACTGGTTGGAGGGGGGCTTCAAGAGGAGAGGTTACAGAAGTCACTATTATAACCTACATTTTCTTTGTAACATCGACTTCACTTAATGATTTCGAAGCTAAACTTTCATCACACTGCAGAACCAAGTCTACTTGTCATTCAGGATCAACCCCAACCCTCATCAGTTGTTTCCATGTGCGACATCTTCCCCTTCCCCGTTAGCAGGAACGACTGTGGAAGTGTTCACTGATGAAGACGGAGAGGAAGAACAATAATCGTTTGTGACGTTTAATTACTCGTCAGGGAGGCAGAAACAGACGTGACAAGGAGCCCGACGGCGGACGAAACGCCGGAGAGTAACACGCAGACGGCAGGTCATCGGAGGCAGATGTCCTGATTAGATCTTCATCGTTCAGCGCTGCGTTGTTTTGGTGTCTCTAATTAAAGAAGTGACATTTGAAACAGAGCCGCCCAGGGTAAGCTGGAGAACTCTCCTTCTCTATCTCCTCCTCGTCTTCACCGGCCCTTCTTTCTCCATTCGGCCGCCGCTAACAGACGGCGTGTTATCAATCACTGTACCCAGCCTCCGGACGTCCCCTGGGTCTTCTGTGGTCTTTGGCCCCGATGGTGAATGTCAGACGCTCTGGTGATGAGTTGTTATTGTGCGACGATAATGTATCATCGATTGCGTGATCAATGGAGCCGAGGGGGTCGTTGTTGTGTGTTGAGTGGAGCGTTGTGTTTGTAATGCCTTCACAGCCTCTGGGATGCATATCAAGCGTGACATTGGCCTCCCGATGCTCCGTCCTCTTAATCGGAGGGTGACTGTGTGAAATTACACATACAGTGAAGACAGTCACGGGGTTTATTCATGTTCTTCCTTCAACATGAGTTGTGTATTAAATGCATTTTACTCGGCTGAAAGAAAAATGAAGCTTTAGGCAAACAAGATACAACATGACCATCGCTGTTATTTCAAGTTCTAGTTTGTAGTAGTTATTGTTTTATTTGTTTATTGTGTTTATTTCGGTGCCATCTGCTTCCGTTTCCTGTTTTTCCTTTAGTGTATTAACACAGTTGTGTTGACTGCATCATTGTTTGCGACTGACTGTAGCCCGTTTGGTTTCATTTGATTGAACACTTTACAATAAACGTCAACCTTACGCCTGACAACGCCGGTGTATGTTTCTCAAAAATATGCGTTAATCAACCACCTGAAACCGACCCGCAAGCCGCCAACTTTATGCATCATAGTAGCACAATAAATGACAAGGACAGAGACAAGCAGACTCGAGCGCTGCGGCTCGCGCTGTGTGTGATCTCACAGAAATACGTGAGTGATCTGTGTGAAATGACCACGACTTTTTGACGGCGCATTACCTGGCGACACTACGGCTGGTGGTGTAGGCCTATGTTTGAGAGAGAGAGACAGAGAGACAGTCAAAAAGAAGGTTGACTATTGCACCGATGTTTCTGTAAGTTATTAATAAATTACTCGGAACGCTGCTGTGTCACTCTTTGACCCGCCTGAACCCGCAGTATTTTCTAATAAGCTGACCCGAACCTGCCCAACCCACGAGTCAATCCACAGGACTCTCTGGGGTTGTGGGTCGACCCACGCATCACGACCAGCTACTGCAAGCTGACTATTACTTGTCTGTACACGATGCATGTCAAATGATGCAATGCTATGTGATGCAGCCATCGTTTTGTTGCACGCGCACAAACATGCAGTACACTTAAGGGACCTGGTTTGGGGATTTGAAAATATGGTCACCCTACTTAAATGTTTTAATTTATCATTACATCACTAGACTTCATTTAATTAGCCTCCTCCTCTTCTATCTCTTATCTTTTATACTTACTTTGTCCAAAGTTATTCATCTAAAAGATAACCTTCCTTGTCTCCAGCGTGAACTCATAGTTTCTAAGAACCCCTCTGCCGTGTCCTGTACGTCACACGCTGTCATGGAAATCCTGAAAGCCAACAGCCAGCAGAAAACGACACCACGTTGAAGAGGCAGATTGAGTACAGCGGTCAGCTGCAGGAAAACATCACATTCTGCCAACACGCTTGTTTCCTGCCCAATTCAGAAAGGGAAAGGTCACGGCCATCTTATTTAACCTCCTGTCAGTGACTCACTGGATGGCTCCATGTGCACGCAGGGAGCTCCGATACTGCACTCACATTCACAGATATTTACTCAACTAACGGCAGCAGAAGCTAAAAGAAACAGTATGTCAGTAAAACAGAAAGATTTGATATTATATTTTTAAACTTAATTTCATATTATTTGATGACGTCTGTCCGAGTCAAATTGATCACTATAAACGGAAAAATTATTAGATCAGAAGTTTTGTTGTTGTGCATCATTTCTACTGAGATGAATTTGTGTTTTAAATGGGGACACACAGGTATGATAATGAAGGCATTGAGGAGATGAGGATGAGGAGTTTATTCTGGGTAAATAGGTGATGGTGATGGTGGTGGGTGGTGGGTGGTGGGTGGGGGGAGGGGGTGGGGGTGGATGTGGGGAAGAGGAGGTCGTGTTCCCGTCAGGCCCTGAAAAGTAACTGGGGTGTGAAACAGAATTAAAGGATCAGTTCTGCTAATGCATCAATCAGAATAAATGACTTTTTTGGCGTACGGTTCAGGTTTGTCAACAAGTTCACAGGCGCTAAATAAAAATGTTTCCTTCCAAAATTAGGATTTTTTTTTTTTATATTGTTTGTGAAGGAATATAAAGTAAGACTTCTTGGAAACCTGAAAATAAATAAACAGTGTTTTTTGTTTTTTTTAAAGAGACGTGGTTAGCCTGGGTCCATTATTTATTTATTTATAGGTTTTTATATCATTCTGTAGCTTCCCTGTGATGTTCTTTATGTATTTAACTTTCTTTGACTTAGGTTTCTGCATGATGACGCTGCTACATATACAGTACAATACATACAGTAACTTAGATGGCGGTCGGCGTGCTCCTAGTTTGGAAAAGCAGACAGGAAGCTTAGCAATGTACTGCTGTGGACACCACGTTAGTTCGGATCTGAAAGATACACAATAACACAAACTAACTAACCGATGGATGCAGCGGTAGAGCAGGAACTCCTCTGTTCTGTGAGGTACAATTATTGTTTTTGTGAATGGAGTCTGGTGGCTTTGAAGAGAGCGATATAACGGCTTCAGTTCCCCGTCAGAAAGGGCTGACTGACGGCGAGGTAAAGCGATGAAAATATTATAAATATAGCATACACTTCAACTGATAGCGTTTTTTTGTAGTTGGCTAAAATACGTTTTTCTGCCGCTCGCGTCCACAGCAGCTTTACCTCGTCGTCAGACAAGGGAACTGAAGCTGTTGTATAGCTCTATTCAAAGCCACCAGACTCCATTCACAAAAATAATAATTTTACCTCGCAGAACACGGATATATACATACAACCCCACTTAAGAAAATCCTTAGTAACCTTTTCAGTTATTTCCAAACTTAGCACAGCTAACGTTGACTACAGCTGGCGTTCACATTGTTCACATTGTTCACAACCTTATTGATTAGCTTCATGATTAGCTAACTTTGGTAACCTACGTCACTTTTTTGGTAACGGCTGACTGGGCGTTTCCATTTGGAAAAAAAATAAGGGAAAAGAATGCAGATGGACCCTTTAAGTCATTTTTTAGTCCTGGTTTCGAGATGTCCTGTGCAGAACGGACGGCCAGGGATCACTGCACAATGCAGCCGGTTAGATTTCTGTACGACTTGATCCCGACTCGCTCCGACGTCATGTGAACATAAGCAACGATAATAACCTCACCAAATCAAGGTGCTGCAGCTGCTTTCCACTGACTGCAAAACTCAAGACGAACAGGAACAGATCAGAAAACACAACACGTTCTCATCCCAACTCGTCACAGACCAACGCCCCTTAGCGTCAGGCCCCTTAGCGTCACTTTGTTTTTGGAAACAAAACCACTCCAGGTTTAGTAAAGAACTACATGGTTGGGCTTAAAACTACTACGTTTGTCCAGTGAAAATGACACTGAGACACGCACAGCGGTCTCCTGAATGAAAGCCTTGCGTTTGTTGGACCCATCGCTCGGTATCGAGCCCAGATGGCCGTGTCAAAGCCTCGGTATTAGACGCCTTGGGAATGAGAACGGGCTGTAAAACAGGAGTGCTCCTTAACAAAATAAAAGCCTGCCTTTATTAATAGCTGGTCTCAAATAAAGGTCTCCCCTCAGTTAAAGCAAATAAAAGCTCTGCTCATTACTTACTTATAAATGTATTAACCTTTATGCAAAAGTTACTAAACAAGTCCCATATTTTAAAGACTAGTTTAAAGAAACTCAGGTAAGAGTCAGTCTGTAACGTTTTGCTCATCACAGATATAACGTACTGTGCTGCTGACTGGTTTGATAAGACGAGTATGTGCCAAATCCAGGATGCTTCAGTCCGTGTGTTATCTGGACAGATATATACACCAGGTCAGTCTATTTCTGTACACAGGACCAGAGCTGGGTGTCTAGACAGTCTACTGACCCAGCTCCTCCTCTTGGAAAAAAAACTCATATATTGCCTCTACCTACCGCTCATTCACATTTTCATTGTAACATGGAGAGAATTTTAACAAGAAACCGTCAGTCTTCATGTCATTTGACTCATTTACGTGAATTAAAACCAGCTGTCGACCCTACAGCACTTTTCTTTACTTGCTTTAAAAATGTATTTTTCACCTCAGCAGTCAAGAATCAGTTTACTCTGAAAACGAAATATCCATTTGACATCTTTACTTTACCATTACAAAAAAGGAAAGGAAAGAAAAAGTATGGAAGGAAAGTTCCTGTTTGACATCTTTATAACACGTAAAGGTACTGTATGAAACTTTTTACACGTATAAACGAGGGAACAGGCTGTAACCCAACCTAAAAAATGAGACCTTCCACGACTTATTTCCTCTATCAGCTTGTAGACTGCTTTTTATGTGAAGGACTCGGGTCGGTGTCCCAGCGTAATATTACGAAAATGAAGTCATAACTTTACGAAAAAAAAGTCGTAATATTACGAGAATAAAGTCATAACTTTACGAAAAAAAAGTCGGAATATTACGAGAATTAAGTCATAACTTTACGAAAAAAAAGTTGTAATATTATGAGAATTAAGTCATAACTTTACGAGAAAAAAAGTCGTAATATTACGAGAATAAAGTCATAACTTTACGAAAAAAAAGTCGTAATATTACGAGAATTAAGTCATAACTTTACGAGAAAAAAAGTCGTAATATTACAAGAATAAAGTCATAACTTTACGAAAGAAAAATCGGAATACAATTACTACTTTATAATATTACGACTATTCTCATAATACTACGACTTTTTTCTCGTAAACCTATGACTTTATTTTCGATTTGTTTTCCCTCAATGTGGCCCTAATACTCTGTCTTAAAGATCAGTGTATACAAAAACTGTATTATGTTGTCAAATTGGTACCTGTCTGTCTTCAAAGTTAGCTTCTATTCAGTCGCTAACTTTAGCAGAACAAATGCTGTACTTTTAACGTGACAGGAAATGAAGAGAGGCGATGAACCAGTGAGGCAGGCAGATCACATTTTAATTCATCAAACTGATGATTAGAGCCGCAGCCTATTAGGACACAGTCGGCTGCTCCACTTAACTTCACATAAATTGTGTGAAGTGACTTTCAGTCAGCTGCACTCAGCTCACCTGCTTGTGATTCCACTAAAGGTTTGCTCTGGTTTTAGAGCACATGTTACAGTTAAGATGTGCACTGAACAACATGTGTTTTTCTTCTTCCTGTCGATGGTTTAACCGTGAAGTAGTGAAGCCGTGATTAACATTCTGCAGTGACAGCTGGCTGGGAAACCTGTCCGTGGCCAGAGACAATATTTACAGGTGTGACCTTGGTTTGTGTAGATTTATTCAGCGGAGGACAGACGAGGTGTGTGTGCTGCATAACAACACACAACTTATCTACACAGCAAGTCTGAGCGGATCGGTGGCTGAAGCAAGGCACTACTGGGGAAGCAGGGGGTGCATAAATCAGACCGGCACATACGGGTACTTTGCAAAAAGTCAAGGCCACGCCCCCTTTTGGGGGATAGAAAACCAAATTTTGACAAGTTCGTGTGCATTCATCTCTTGTTATACAAGCGTTTGTTTCATACACATGTCTTATAGTTATTTTGCGATCTTTCCTGAATCTGAGCGTTGGTGACACCTTAATAAATGAAGGCTTTTTCGCCGCCATGTCCCTTCAGATGTCCCCCGTCCAACACAGTGGCCGGATATTACTGATCCAGACATCTCTACATATCTGATTGAATCCCGTTAGACCATGTAACCTCCGTACTTAAAGGTCCCATATTGTAAAAAGTGAGACCGTCATGTCTGTTATAGTATATAGCAGGTTTAAGTGCTATATAAATACTGTGAAAGTATTGAAACGCTCAATATACAGAGAAATATGCACAGCCCGTATTTAGAAATTGTGCGTTTGAAACAAGCCGTTAGGATTTCTGTCCATTTGTGATGTCACAAATATACAATGTATAGATCATTACAGTTTTAAACGTAAACATTCTAAATGTGTCTCAGTTTATTTCCTGTTGCAGTGTATATAAATAACATCAGCTGACAGCAAGTAAACATGGACCCAAACTGTTGCCTAGCAACACAATTCTGTTGCAATTCCGTTGAAATGAGCTAAAACGGAGCGTTTGAGACGGAGGATAAATGCAGGTATATTCAGGCAGACAGTATGAGGAAAATAAAGGGTTGTTTTGAACATCACAGCATGTAAACATGTTCTAGTAGAAACACAAAACACAAGTATGAACCTGACAATGAGCACAATATGGGACCTTTAAGTTACGCCACTTCCGTAATGATTTTAACCCCGACGTTGACTTATTTGTCACGTAGCTTCCGTATGAACTTCCTTTTTTTAAACCTAACTAAGTAGTTTTGTTGTCTAAATCTAACCAAGTTGTTTAGATGTAAGTTTATTTTGGAATGACTTTACGCATGTACCAGGCGGATATCAACACATGAGCCGATATCCGTAAGATATCATGCGAACCGTTGTATGAGGATACGTTGAAGAGCCAAACAACATCCAATTTAGACAAGGTCAATTGAAAAACATGGACATTTCACAGATTGTTCTGACTGGTATGTTGAAGAAAACTGAACTCTAGGTGGCATTATTGTACATTTACACCAAAACACATTTTCCTATTGCAAATAACAGAGTTTAAAAAACAACAGCTTGTCCTCACAGTTTATTTCTCCTAGACATCAGGCTGCTGACTGTGTGTCTGATTCTCTCTCAGCTGCTCCGGCACTTTGTTCCCGGTGCAGCCGAAGCCGTTAATTACGGCAGCTAGTTCACAGTTTCGATAGCAGTGCTTTGGCGCTCTGCGACATCCCAACTGTCAGTTTAATCATAGAGCGGGGGTCGACGACACCGACCACGCTGAGCTGGCTCTTCCATCGCCTCGTCCCCACACTGCAAAAAAGTCACTGCACCCGCTGTTGCTCAACCTCTTTGACCGTTCCAATGTTTTGCAATACAAAAATAAAATTTTATGAAGTGATTTCTGACTGCAATGTTAACAAATTAAATATTCTTACAGCAATCAATCTTTTTCACCTGTTTTAGGTAAATAAAACTTAATTTGCATATATAAAAGAAACTTGATGAGGAGAATTTCCCTACTATTTATCTCTATCTCTAACTCTAACTCTTAGAGTAGGTTAACCTGAAAAGATCTTGTGTAAAGTGTTTTTTGTTTTTTTTATCCCTGGGTGAATCAGGCTTTTCTTGCAGTGTGGAAGAGGACTGGCCCGGGAGCCGACTTGTCGTTTCATCTGGTGGCGTTCAACCTTTATGTTTCGTGGTTTCCAAAAACAAACACACAGAACTCTACAGCACAACACAATGCTTTTTGCAAGCACATTCAACTGCTATCTACTCTACTATTCAAACATTCACGTAGAAACTCCTTTCAAACTTTCATATAGTCCATCATTCAACATTTAAATCCCATTACCAGCATGGCACGGGGACAACGAGGATGCTGTAATGTATCAATACAACGTTCACGTCATTCTGCCGGGTCTGAACTGGTTGTTGGTGTGAATGTTGGAAGCATTCACAACCAATGTTCTTCTACAAAAACATCTTGTTTTTCTTGTCTTTTTGGTTTTTAACGCATTTTCAACTCTTATCTAGTGATTCATACTCCATTGAAACCTTTCATACATTTCACATCTTTTATACATTATTGGTATTATTCAACTATTAAATCAAACAATGCAGTGTAGCATCAGCTCTTCAAAAAAACTTAGAATATTCCACATCTTTTATACATTATTGGTATTATTCAACTTTTCAATGACATTCATATGAATTTAACCCATTCCCATTTTTGCAAATATTCCTACTACTTCACCTTCTTCTCACAACCTTCAAGCCAGCATTACAGCGTAGCGTCAATTCTTCAGCATCCAGCATTCACACTGCAATTTCTAGTTATTACACTTTACTCACCAAGGTAATAGTTAATATCTACGACAAGTGACAACAAAGGCGAGTTTCCCAAATTATTACCAGTTCACTGTAAACATTCATCACAGTTTACATTTCCTGCTTCAACTTTCTAATTTTAGGTGCGCTCACTTTCAGTTTGACCTTCAAATAAAGTGGTTTAGCTCATCTGGATAAACAGTCTTGAATGGCTGGACTTCTTCCTAGTGATGTCACCGTGTTCCCAGATGTCACATATTAACTTGGTGAGTACAATGTTGTCATCATCAGTGGTAGAAATGATGGACAGAACTACCAAAATCATCACAAACTGGAAACTGAGCAGAAAGTACAAGTATTTTTTTACATATATTTCTGAATAGCTGACTGTAGTTAAGTGTCTTTTTCTTCCCCCTGCAGCCGCCACTCGAGGTCGAGATGTGAGTAAAGATACTAAAATAAGCTCAGAACATTGTGTGAAATCAGGCTGTAGAGGCTCTAAATTCGCAGCGAAACACGTTTGCTTTTTTAAATTACTGTCGGTGTTGAAAGACCTCTCGCTGTTCCTGGAGGGTTTTACACTGAGGTTTTCTTACACACACACACACACACACACACACAGCGAACATGCCCAGTGACACATCAGAAGTGCTGTCTGAATTTTCGAAGGCTCATTAATGGTCCATTTCTGTCTGTGTTGATTTGATGTGTGCCTCCCACCGCCGCGTAGTCACAGCAAATACGACATCCTGTCCTGGAGAGGGTCGGAAATAGCTGCTCATTAACTAGCTTCTTCTCCTCCACACACACACACACACACACACACACACACACACAAAGATAGAAAAAGCAGAATGTCGACACACAGACTCACATGATTATTTTCAGACGTTTATTAGATCACTTGAAGGCCGTCGCACACCGAGTCCGTATTTTTCATCTGAAATTGTCGCGCGTTTAAAACTAAATACTACCTCACGTTACGTCAATCACGTTTACACACCGACTCTGAAACTTACGTCTGTCATTTAAGTTTTCGAAACAGGTTTGATTTTCGTAATTTTTTTCACTAAAAGAGCCACCATTTGTGCTGACCATGGATATATAGAGAGAACTGGATCCAGCGTTGGAGGCGGGGCCCCGTTCATTCCTATGAGAGTTGCTCAGTGACGCATGAAGCCTAAATGGCTCGACTTCCATCTTGCGCAGTAGCGTCCGCTCGGTCACATGACTCGGTAACTGGGTCCCAACGTCACGCCGCCGTCACGGCTTGGCGCTCCAGCCTCGGTCTGGGTCTCATTCACATGAACGGTGGAAGGGAAATAACTCTGGATTCAGCTATTAGTGCTTTTTACAACTTTAAAAACTTAAAGGGACTGTTTGTAACTTCTTACACGTATAAATCATTGCGGGTCGGTGTCCCATGCGCGCTCACAAACTACACTGTAGCACCAAAACCTCTTGGTTGTATCTAGTGAAGCCCGTCTGATAAACAGTGTTGGCCGCGGTCGGAGGACGCGGAGGAGATCGTAGCTTTGGTCTCCAGAACCGGAGTCTCTACTGTACTCTGCTCCTCTGCCTGCCTTCATTTACACACCGCGCTCGTTCTCGCTCTTTCACTCCGCTTTCACGTGCATGGTCGCACACTCCACACTGCAGAAGAGT
Source organism: Sebastes umbrosus (assembly GCF_015220745.1). Lineage (NCBI taxonomy): Eukaryota > Metazoa > Chordata > Actinopteri > Perciformes > Sebastidae > Sebastes > Sebastes umbrosus. Next base: position 32,326,088 of record NC_051280.1, on the reverse strand, counting down.
TAGTTTAGCTCTGAGAATATCTAGTGAATGTACAGTGGACGTTTGTGCAGAAATAACTGCTGCAGCTCCTCCAGACCAACAGAGGTTTCCCGTGTCTTGTGAAGTGACGGGGCTCCGCAGAGAGAAACGTTATCGTCTCTGACCATAACTCCGGTGTCTCCCCTGTTCCCTCCGGCCGCGGTCGGGAGGCTGAAGCAGGAAAAGCCAACACTAGGATCAGCATTGATTCATGGAGAGACCTTGGTCTGGTCAGCTAACATTACTGCCAAGCAGCTGAAATATAGAGTGATATTGTGGTTTTAGCTGACGTGTGTCGCCTCACTGTGTTGAGCGATGCTCCTTCATGTCTATGTAGAGCGAGCACAAGCGCGAGCAACAGGACGCTGACTTTCGTTGACTTAACGGCCACAGGTGTCGCTGTTAAAAAGACATTTCTGAAAGTTACAAATAGTCCCTTTAATTTTTTTAATAAGGACTATTAGAGTGTTCGTACTGGGGAGTTGAGTCACCTCAACAAAAAAAAAATGATCCTCTGAGTTACAGACGTCTCTTTGCCAATGTAAGTCTATGGGAAAAAGTCTTTTTGGGTCCAATGGCATCACGTCACGGACACGGAAGTTGCAGTACCGCCGTTTGGCCACTACGAAAGTTGACATCGACGACCGGCGCTCTTCCTGGGGGGCTTGGTCCAAGCACCAATCCTTGACAAACATAATATGTGTGATTTATGGAGCTTTCAAAGTAATTGGTAGTGGCAGGACTTGACACCTCTCTATGGCGATGCCGCTAGATCGCCTGTACACTATCAGATTGCATGAATGAGCATCTGAAGGCCACAACCTCTGCTGTCATCTGAGTTATTAAATGTAGAGTACAAAATCAACACTGGCATAGAAATATACTAAACAGCAGAAGAGTAATGGAGTAGTTAGTATCTGTAGTGATACAAAAACACAACTGATCAGAAAAGAGCACAACCTACAGAAACGTAATTAGATAAAGGAAATGAAATGACTTCAGAGCCTCGTCAACACTGACTGACTGATGATCGCTGGGAAACAGAAAAACATCAGTCACAAACACTTAAAGCGAGAAAGAAAGAGACTAAATGAAAGGAGACTCCACTTGATTTGAACTGAATTGATCTGAATTAAACGAACAATCTGAACCGTCCTGCTGTTTGATCGGCGAATGAGACGCCTCCGCAGGCAGCGTGGACGCCGCAAGCCCCCCCAACAGGTATTAAGACTGATGAGCTCGGTGTCGAGGTAATTTGTGTTGCCTTTAAAAAAAGCAGTGACCCATGGGAAACGGAGGTGAAGGTGGTGCTGATAGACATCATTATACCACCGACCAGCAGCAGCAGCCTCGTTTTAATAAATCACACAGGAGTGACTCTCTGGATGCCTCGTACTCTCTGATGGACCCGGTGTGAAGTCTTTGCTTCTGGATGTTGTCTAACCTCAAAAAATCTCCAAAATACTTTATTGTCCCCTAAGATTTTTTTTTTTAATGAGGTAAAAATGTACTTATTTTAAGCCAAATCATGATGTTTTACTAATGTTTTACTTCTCCCTCAAAACATAATTGAGAATGTAGTTTAGTTATACGGGAACGTCATTTTGAAAGTAGGGATGTCACGATACCAGAAATTTAGTAACCAATACCAATACCAGTGAAATTCCATGATTCTCGATACCAATTGGATACCATGGTAAAAAACAAATGTAAAACAATCAATCCCATGTACTTCAACAGACTAATATTTTTTTACGAAATAGAGCCTGAACCCATCGTAACGTAAATCAATGGCACATCCCTCTCGTGTTGAAATCGGCAGGACGAGAGCTAGCTGACGTTAGCTGTTAGCAGCTGGTAAGCAGCACCGTCTTGCACGGAGCTAACAGCTAACGGTAACTAGCTCTCATCCTGCCGATTTCAACACAGATTCGTTGTTCACACTACATGAAAATCAAACCGATTTCAGGTCTGATTCTCCCGACTGATTGTTTGATGGTTCTATAAAGATGATCTTTCCAGATGTTCCTGTGGTGTGAGGTATGTTGGGGTGATTTTTTACATCCCACGATCAGCTCGGTTTATTTACACTAAAGTCACGTTTGATCACGAGATATTTTGCAAATTAGTTAGTTAGTGTGTGGTGTGCTGTTTGGGCCACATCGTTGCTCTCCACACACTATAGGAACTAAAGTGTTAAATTGATCATAACATGTCGTAATGTGTGGGCTCTCTCACATTTTACACATCTGTTAAGATTTGATAAATCTTTTAGTGTCAGCCAGCCTTTAAAATAAAACTAAACCTAAACAAACAGATGGAAATCGTTCACTCTTGTCCGTAAACAGATGCACACTTCTCTCTTGAGAGCTCAAAACAAACCTTGCGTTTTTCACAAGGACGAACACATCTACCGGTGTGGACATCAAACCGGGGATTCTCCCATCAGGCCTTGCTGCTGCCCTGCAACACTTTTTGTGAAGACAGAATTCAGCCTCTTAAAGAAAGTGTCTCCTACGATGACGGAGTAAAAACCAACCCCCCAGGAAGAGCGCCGGTCGTCGTTCCCGACTTTCGTAGTGGCCAAACGGCAGTACTGCAACTTCCGTCACGTGATGCCATTGGGCCCAAAAAGACTTTTCCCCATAGACTTACATTGGGAAAGAGATGTCAGTAACTCAGCGGCTCATTTTTTAATCAACTTCGCAGTACGAACTCCTAAATAGCCCTTATATAAATTAATTTAAAATTAAGATTTTAAAGTAGTAATATGAACTAATTGAATCCAGAGTTATTTTCCTCGGCATAATGAACGCACATCAGACCCACTAGATTGCGCCGCCCTGCGCGCTCATGTGACATATCTGGTTCTGCCAGCTTCCTGTTAGCTGTATGCGGCTGTAATAATGGATAAATTGGCTGTAATTCATCACTTTTATTGTCTTATAATACACCATGGGCTGTATGAGGGAAAGCCTGTGCCGTGAATGTATTCATGCATTCTGTTAATGTAACGTACGTTAATTAACATCTCCGTTTCCAAACAACCTAACGATTGATTATTAAATTACCATTGCAGCGTTGTCTCCTAAACAAACACTAGCTGCTGTGGTTAGCAGGCTAGGCTACTACAGCAGTAGTACCGCTAGCTACGAGCGAGGAAGCTCATGAACGTGCGGTAAACTCGTGTACGCTATGTTATGTGAGCAAGCCGTGATGGCGGCATGACGCAGCTTGACGACTGTGACCCCGTGACCGATTCATGTGACCGGGCGGATGCTACTGCGCATGTTCCACGTTCCCAACATCCGGGTACTTTTCGAGATTGAAGTCGAGCCATTTAGGCTTCATGCGCCGCTGAGCAACTGTCATAGGAATGAATGAACGGGGCCCCGCCTCCAACACTGGATCCAGTTCTCTTAATACATCCATGGTAAAAACCTGTACAGGAGGAAGTGATTTGTTCTTCAGCACGAACAATAACAATCATCTGTATTGCTGATAAATCTAATCATGACTTTCAAGTGAGCCACTCAAACATCAACAAACAGCAAAGAACAGAAATGAAAAATCAGAATGAGACGAGAAACAAATTTAGACGAATCAAAACTCCACGTTTAGACTCTGAGTGAAGAGATGATGCAGAGTCACAATCATAATCATGAATTTCAAATGTTTTTGTCTCCTGTACATCAGCATCTTGACTGTCTTCAGCTCAAGTGGACAATCAGAGAGAAATGTTTCTGTATTGATCATATTCCGGTATTCTCTCTGATTACCAACGTGATTACAGATGATTAACGCTGCGGCTCGAAGCCAAACGACGAGAACCGGCAGCCAAATGTACGACGAGCTGAGCGCAGCAGATTACAAGCCAGAGACTGGAGGAATGAGGAGGAGGAGGAGGAGGAGGAAAAAAAAAAGAAAGTCCTCTGGATGACTCATCCCCTCAGGCTGCCTCTCAGATATGATGCCAGCACAGTCGGTTATTTGCAGCAGGCTCAAACAGCCGCGTTAACCCTCAAACATGATCAATTCCAGAGCCGGCCTCGGTCTCCGTGACATCATCTGAGTGCAAAAACTCTCTTTAATCTTGTACAGAGGATTAAAAACTTATATCACTTGGAACACATGAGGGTGATTTTCTGTGTGTTTTCACTGCAGATCAGCTTGCTTTTTGTTATGGTATGTCATTTTTCTTACTAGTACAAGTGTAGGATTACTAGAGATGTATTTTATGCTGCACAGACTTCCACAGATTTCTGGCAATGACGTAAAATGAGGACATATTTCAGTGGGAATTGATTTTTCCTTTTCATCTCTATTTAAAGGACCACACCAGTGGTTTTGCATGTAAGGCAGTAGTTAGTTCATCTCCTTATATTTTAGATTTGAAACAGCATTTAGAGCTTCACGTTGGGAAATAAATAATGGTAATGCTTCATTTTATCCATCCCTGCCTCGCGGAAATTATGTTCATATACAGCTAATTTGTTGTTTTGCTGATTCACTGGAAACGTTATTGCTGCCCGGATTAAGTTTTTTCCAATTGCTATGTTGTTGTACGTCACTGTTATGATCTTGTTCACCAAAAGCATGGACTCAATTGCAGGCACAAACACAAGTCTTTTGAAGGTGTAACAAATATATAATTTATTACAATAATATAAAAGGAACTGTGAACAGGGCTGGAGTTCCTGGAGGTAAGGATCCAGGTCGATTAGGAGCAGCGTGTAGGAGTGAGCAGGCAGGTTGATATCAGGAAGCAGCCACAGCTGAACAGACCTGAACAGAGGACAAAACAGGGTGAATCCAAAAATCCAAAAACACGAGCATGAGCAAGTCAAAAACCAAGATACAAGGGAGCCTGAATACGTCATGTACCACTGTGAGTGACGGAACGATCTGGCGATGAGTGGCAGGAAGACCGGGGTAGATATACTGCAGGTGTGTGTGATGATTGGTTGATTACTTGATTGCTGTCAGCTGCTCCAGCAGTGCCTGCCCAGGAAGAGGGGGAGGACTGACAGACTAGACACACAGGGAAAACACACAGGAGACAAAAGGGCAGGGAAACAGAGGAAACACAAGGAAAAACTAGTCTGCCAAGATGATAACATGACAGTCACGAGAGTTGTGTGGTCGGGTTGATGGTAGTCGCTAGGTATTGGCAACCAACACAGTCTCACGGCAGTTCATGAAATAGTTTATCAGTTTATAGTTCATAGTTTATAATTTTTTTTTTGTGATGCTCAGCATTTTCCTACAAATGTCCAGCAACAAATGGCATTGTCTATACAGTGACCATTTTACTGAAAACTTTAAGTATCAACATTTTGTGTCTGTGCCTCTGTGGTTATGGTTTGGTTAAGGTTGAGGAGAGATTGTGGTCAGTTGTGGACTGTTACAACCCTGTCTCCTACAAAACTAACGTTCCCATGAACTGCATCCTCGTTAACGTATTTTCTCCCAGATTGTGGTCGCATTTTTTAAACACGTGGTTTGTTGTAAATCGAAACAAAACAAAAATAAAAATGCAACAAAACTACTGGGATTAGTAAACCATCATGATTTGGCAAATAATAAATATGCATGTTATGTTATTTGAATTACAGATGTAAATTAAATTCAGTGAACGTTGACTTTTTGCCTCACACGGGGCACCAATAGTGGTCTCCTGGGTGAAAGTCCTGTGTTTGTTTGGCCCGTTCCATCCACCTCAACCTCCGCCCCTCTGTCTAAGGACTTCTGTGGACTATGATTATTACAAACATATTTTTGATAAAGAAACCTAACTTAAAAAAATGTTTCCCTCAAAACGCAATTGACAATGCAGTTTTGTCGGATAGAAACTTAACTTTTAGGAGACCAGGCTGGTTGGTAGGAGACTTAAAAATGTTAATTTAAGTGGGTATTTTAGATTTATTTTCTGTAATACAAATGATAAAATTATGTTTTTCTGTTAAGATCTGTAAATAGTGGACATCAGCAGCTCAACTTTAGATATAGGTCATTTTAATGTCTCATTTTAATGCATTTGTATTAACTCGACTTTGGAGGATATGAGCTGATGATGGGATGTTTTTTCACATTGTAGCAAAACTTTGTTATTTGACATTTTCCAGGAAGATAATATAGAAGTCCGTGAACACTGACTACTATTCATCCTTCAACAGTTTGTTGAATAGAGCCTCTGTAACGACTGAAGTCAAATTTTCCTGTATGTACATCCATATATGATCCAATATGTTTAAAGGCTTTGCTGAAATTTGATATTTGGTCTCTCCACTTTAATTAAATCTGATTGCATTTTGGCTGAGATTATTCTGGAAAACCTCAGCTCAGCTCGGCAGGTTTGAATTAAAGGACTTATTACTGCTGTCGGCCAATCAACTTAGTGTTTAAACTCATTCAGTAAAGACCATTTAAACAAAACGGCATCGAACCACAGGCAGGGCTGGATTAACCCACCACCTGACCTCAGGGGAAAAAATGAGTCCCATCCTTCCAACAGTCAACGTTGGTTTATTTTACCCATGATCACAATTTGACAAGTCCATATTTTTCGGACTTCCACTCAGGAGACTGCTGTTCATGTTCAACGTTAACTTATTTTAATCTACGTCCATAACTTAAATAACGTAACAAACGATGTTTTACTAAACCGAAACAAGTAGTTTTGTTGTGTTTCGCTTTCATTAGTTTGATTGACAGATGGTTCATCCAATCACCCGCCAAGTATTTTTTTGAAAGTGGCTGCCCTTTTCCAAACGGTGTCCAATGACGGCTTCTCAGATGGTTCTTTGAAACAAACCATCTGACAGGTTAGATAGCCAGGCTGTCTTCATTGGCTTTGTGTCTGCTGCGTGACTCACCTCTCTTAGAAAAGAGATAAATGGATGTGTCTAATTTATTTATTTACTCTAGTGATGGAAACAGTTGACCGTGGCTAGTGCAATGTTTACATCCCCTGAAAACTTGGCATCAAAACTTAACTGTTTCCTGACAACAATACATACTCATGACTGTGATGAAGGTAGCACAGTTTATAGTCTTAGTATATAGTATATAAGTCTAATGCAGTGAGGGCCAAAGAGACAATGTACTACGGAGTATTAGGACCACATTGAGGGAAATATTTGCGATTAATCATAATTGACTATGGACAATCATGTGATTAATCGTGATTAAATATTTTAATAAAAACTGACAGCCCTAATACAAACTTTTATGTACACACTGTAGTAACGTACTACTCTCGTTTTTTAACATCTAACGTTACCAACATCCCCAGTGTTCAGTCCAACCCACAAAGCCTCTGATTAGCTGGGCTGTTTCTGGAAGCAGGCTAACAACATTACAAACAGGATTCAATTCAGGTTCCTTGCAATGCATCAATCTGTCTGATCCAATGAGCTGAGGTTTGTCCTCATTACATCCAGAGTGAGTTACTGTGTTCTTAATCTGAAGTATGTTCCCCCCCTACAGTACAAACCAGGTTTCCCTGTCAGGAGGATCAGAAGGAGTCTTATACTCTTGGATCCTGTTTGACCCAGATTCAAAGTCAGTCAACGCTTCCACAGAAGCAAAAATGAAACAAGGCCTCTATTCTTTCGCTGCTCGTCTTTGTTCCGTCCGCTGATGAGCGGTAATCCTACGAGGGAATGAAGAGAGTCTGTCTGCAGTTCCCTCTGTCAGACCGGGTTTCCACAAACTTCATTATTTGCCTCAATAAAAGTCTGTTTTGTTGCAGAGCCTCTGTGTTTTCATCCTGAACGGGTCCACAGAGCACCGACTCGACGCAGAGAGGGAAGCATTTATCTGTGTAATTATTAACCTTTATTTAACTAGAGAAGGGTGGCTGAGCTTTTACACACTCTTTTCTTTTTCCACCTACTCCCTCCTTCCAGTCGTACATTAACGCCTGGCAGCGGGCCAGGACAATCACAGCTCGCTCTTATTGGAGCTGAATTAGAGCGAATGAACCGGAGATGTTTGGAAAAACTGATATACAAAATGTCTTTAATCACAGAAGAGCTGTTTCAAAGTAGTCAGAATTAACATGTATGGAGAAGAAAACCTAAAAAAAGCAACTCAAATCAGGCTGTGAGCTTTAGAGGAACATTTCACATATATAACAAACTGTTTATATATATGGTATATACTCTATAGGGATGCACCGAAGTACTTACATTTGAGTACTCGCCGATACCGAGTACCGATACGAGTACTTCTCTGTGCCAAAAGACCCTCGTTAACAGCCAGCTGGAGGGTGTGAGCGACACACGGCAGGCTGGGGAGTCCCGCATAGGCTCTAGGTTGGCTTGGAAAGGATCGGGGCGAAGGTGGCTTGGGGCCGTGGCCAAAGGGCTCGCTGCGCCCTCTCTCCCTGCCGGGGAGGGACGGGGCTCCCTGCTCCCGGTGCGACTATCGACCGGGGCGGACTGTCCTCAGTGTGCCCCAACCGCGTCGTGCCTCCAGGGCGAGGCTCGGCCCACGTAAAAGGCGCCAGGGGTCTGCGCGGATGTCTGCAACCCACCCAGCCCATCTTGAAACACGGACTAATGAGTGTAACGCACGGGTGAGCCGATAAATCTTTTTGTCAATTTTACATTATCAACTTTACAACAAAATGAATTAATAAAACAACTCAATACGAGCCATCTGCCACCCCTAAGGTTAAGATTTGGTTAGCTGACAGAATACAATATTACATGGTAAGAGTTTTCATCCCACCTCTCTTAAAAAAAAGTAGTTAGTATATAGAATACGGCACATTTGTAGTTCGGATGAGTCCTAGGATAAACATAGGGGTTGACATGGTGGAAAGATTCAGGGATAGGCAGTATGAGGAAGGCTGAATCCAAAATGCTGTAGAGATGTCTCAACAAGAGAAGGATCGATTCAGATAATGAAAGTTCTCTATGTATTTTACATCATTCCCCTTTGGGAAAGGAATTTCAAAAGATTGTCAAGCAACATTGGCAAATCTTGAAATCTAACAACGACTTGATCATTTCAGTGTTGTCTTCTAGAGGATTGTTCTGCCTCCCCTGATTGGTCCAGCTGTGTGACCTGATTGACTTCCAATCAAGCAGATCACAAGCACCTGAGTGGTGACGTGTCTGCGTCCACGTATTGCCTGATCTGCTTTGTGATGGTGACTTGACAACGCCCGACGAAGATCTCTGTTAGATCGAAACGTTGCTGGGAGCTACCTATGCAGTGTGCAGATCCTGTTTTATGATTTTTTTTGCCTTGTGTCGATCCAGCACCTGTAAAAACCTTTCAGATGTGCGTACCCCACAGCTTTTTTTTTGCGTTCTGGAAATCTGCTCTTCTTTGTTTTCTTCCGGGAGTTTTCTAGCATGGGAATTCTGACCAATCAGAGAGCAGTTTCTTTGCGCACAAACATTTTGGTCCGCTTGTAAACACTGCCGTGTGAACACAAACCAAACTCGAGGCAATATGCAGCATGGTAACAACGCACTACAGGTGTGAAAACACCCTCAGACAGGACACAAACTGTTTAACATCCACTCTGAGATTCCTGCATATAACCAATATAATATACTGTATACAACATAATCAACTGACATATTTCCACTCATTGAAACACATTAAGACTCAGATACACAACTGGTGCTAGAGGAAGCCCTCTGAGACCTCGTCTTCAGTGGGGGAAATGGACCAGAAACCAGCCTGCCAGAGGAATTAATAAGGTTATTACTCATGCTACGCAAACAACAACACGGTTTGAACAAAGACAAAGAAGTAACGTGGAATAAATCATTACGTAGGGAAGGGAAACTGTAAGTGGTGAAGTATGAAACGTAGGTAGCTGAAGTGGTTTGACAAATGAAGTGGTAAATGACCTTCTCAGCGGGCGGCTGCAGTCTGGAGAGAGGAGAAGAAAATGTTTCTGTAGACGACAGGCGGGAAAAACTTTACAGCAGGGCGAGAGGTTCAAATCCCTCTGAGGACACTCAGACCAAAGATATATCGACCATCATACTTTGTGTAGAAATGGGCCGTCAGAACGATGGCATGGCACCATTTCAAATGTCAGTATATCTGATCTCATATGGAAGTTTGTATTGGACTTTAATAGTTGTAACTACCTTCTGGTGGAGCGATCAAATGCACGTCATACTTACAGATTTCAGTTTCTACAGATCTGATGTGGTACGAACTGGCCAAAATTACGTAAACAAACAGAAAGGGAAGTTACAAATGTCGCGTGGTCCACAGACTGACAGGAAGCGATCCATAAATGAGCAAATATCATTCCACGTGTACAAATGGGAATATATCACATTACATGTAAACCTATAACATTTTTATGTGAAATTAAAATATGTGTTTACAGAGTAAGATATGCATATTTGGGTGTTTCTGCAAGCGTGATATGAGGCTGATGTAAAACGTATTTATGAAACGTATTTTTGGTTCAGAAACGTCGACATTCAACATATCCGGGGTTTGCAGAAACGTACAATGCCAACATTTTTTTTTAAGTCAACATTTGGGTTAAAATAACTACGAAGGTGACGTTACTTAAGTACGGAAGTTACAAATAAGTCAAGGTTTGGGTCAAATTAAGTACGGAAGTTATAAATATGTCAAGGTTTGGGTTAAAATAAGTACGGAAGTTACAAATAAGTCAATGTTTGGGTTAAAATAACTACGAAAGTTACAAATAAGTCAACGTTTGGATTAAAAGAAGTACGAAAGTGATGTTACTTAAGTACGTAAGTTACGTGACAAATAAGTCAAAGTTGACTTTTGGTTTCACACGGGCCACGAGCACCGTCCACCTGAACTCCTTCCTTTACGCGTACTTTATCTCTCTTTATACTACGCCACCTGTCCTAGCTCACGATTATGTTCATTACATACAAATTCATTAAGTCGGTTATATACGAATTATAGTGGATTAATTTCCGTAGGTAAAGCTACGAACAACCTGCACCGTGACTTTTAGACATTTTTAGAGATTTAGAATATTTAACCAAACCGTAAAACCGTTCTTTTATATCCTCTTTTCCTTCTTTTCTTTCGGTTCAACTTCCCTCTTGAGTTCATCCTTATGATACTTTTACTTAAGTCGGCTACAACATGGATTAGTTGTAATGGAGTATTTTCCTTTCATGGTTTTGTATTTGTGTTTTCATGAGTATTGAGTTCTCTTTCCAACATTACAAATCTCTAAATCTGGTTGTCCTGAGTGTTTCTTAGGTCTATATAAGATTCATAGACAAAGTAGCTCCTAGAATGAACCTCAAACTGAAGAAAACACAAGAAGAAAGAAAGTAAAGTAGAAACGACATCCTGCTCCTGGCAGGTTGTAACCTCCAGCGGGGACAAATAATGAGAATAAAAGCTCCCGCAGAGCTAAAAAACCTTCCCGTGTCTCGCTCCATTATTCAAGGTAAGACCTATTTTAGCTCTGCAGCTAGCCGCGGGGCATGGCCTGTGGAGGGACTGCAGCCTTGACACGCAGTCAGGTGACGGCGATAAGGACACATTCGTCCTTGCCCTGCGCGCTCGCTCGCCGCCGTTAAGCTCCGTACATATGAACGGGAGGCCGAGCCGTCCCTCATTTTCTGTCATCTCGTCATTGAAACCTCAAATTTACGGCACCGTGGAATTGATGAGCTGTCACGCTCGACCCCGCAGAGCTGTCAGAGGGGCTGACACCCTGAAATGAGCAGGTCCGGGCGAAATGGCAAAACAGCTTAATTTCTGAGGCGACGTTTTGATGGCCGAGGGGGCCGCGCAGACGCCATGCTCTTCAGATGATGTATGCAGACTTTAATGTGACTGAAAGTAAATGTAGACACATTACATTTAAATCAGCACCTGGCTTTCATGACTTAATATAAAACATTAACATGAAGCCGTTCAATCTGCTTAATGATCTTTAAAATGAGGAAAGACTAATCAGAAAACTAAGCAACAACTAAAAGGTTTTGTAGTTGATGTTTATTCAAAAAATGTGACGTTTATTCTTCAATACATAAATAAAAGTGCACATGAATCACTGTCATGGTGGGTTGAAGTGTGCACCTCTCTGACATGGAGAGGAGGTCGTGTTGCTGTGGCTCTATCGGTTTGGCGTGGAGAGGAGGTCGTGTTTCTATGGCTCTACCTATCTGTCTTGGGGAGGAAGTCGTGTTGCTGTGGCTCTACCTATCTGGCTTGGAGAGGAGGTCGTGTTGCTCTGGCTCTACCTATCTGGCTTGGAGAGGAGGTCGTGTTGCTCTGGCTCTACCTATCTGGCTTGGAGAGGAGGTTGTGTTGCTCTGGCTCTATATATCTGGCGTGGAGAAGAGGTTGTGTTGCTCTGGCTCTATCTATCTGGCGTGGAGAGGAGGTTGTGTTGCCCTGGCTCTATCTGTTTAGCGTGGAGAGGAGGTTGTATTGCTCTGGCTCTATCTGTTTTGCGTGGAGAAGAGGTTGTGTTGCTCTGGATCTATCTATGTGGCGTGGAGAGGAGGTTGTGTTGCCCTGGCTCTATCTCTTTAGCGTGGAGAGGAGGTTGTATTGCTCTGGCTCTACCTATCTGGCTTGGAGAGGAGGTTGTATTGCTCTGGCTCTACCCATCTGGTGTGGAGAGGAGGTCGTGTTGCTCTGGCTCTATATATCTGGCGTGGAGAAGAGGTTGTGTTGCTCTGGCTCTACCTATCTGGCTTGGAGAGGATGTTGTGTTGCTCTGGATCTATCTATCTGGCGTGGAGAGGAGGTTGTGTTGCTCTGGCTCTATCTGTTTAGCATGGAGAGGAGGTTGTGTTGCTCTGGATCTATCTATGTGGCGTGGAGAGGAGGTTGTGTTGCCCTGGCTCTATCTCTTTAGCGTGGAGAGGAGGTTGTGTTGCTCTGGCTCTACCTATCTGGCTTGGAGAGGAGGTTGTATTGCTCTGGCTCTACCCATCTGGTGTGGAGAGGAGGTCGTGTTGCTCTGGCTCTATATATCTGGCGTGGAGAAGAGGTTGTGTTGCCATGGCTCTATCTGTTTAGCGTGGAGAGGAGGTTGTGTTGCCATGGCTCTATCTGTTTAGCGTGGAGAGGAGGTTGTGTTGCTCTGGCTCTACCTATCTGGCCCCGAGGCAAGTTTGTGATTTGTGATTTGAAATTTACTTGAAAATTAACGGGACAAACGCGAGACGGTAATTCCAGTTTTTTATATATATTTTTTTATATCTACACGACATGGACTCGTGGATTTAAACATGCTTTGATTAAGAGTTTCTTCATGGTATCATTTCAAATTGAGTTCACAAGGTTACTATTTTCATGCACATCAAGAATCATGTCTAAACACAATTTAATTTAATTAAAATATGCTCCAATTTACCATGACAATTAAGTGCTCAGTAATGTAATAGACTGGTGAGCCAAGTCATTTATTCTGGTATGATTGAATTATGTTTTGGACTCATTTGAAGGAAAAATGTTATTACATTTTTGCTGAGTAGCAACATTATTCCTTAAATACAAACAGTGCGTTAGTTCCTGTGACGTCGTTCTGGAGCAGCTTTCCTTCTGAAGCTCAGACTCCGGCGATGTGGGAACTTGCGGCTTTACAATTTCAATAATTTTGTTCTCAGTTAGGACGCCCTACTTACGAGGACAAATAAAGGGCATGTTGAATAATAGCCGGCTCCGACTGGTGCTTGATAGCATTCAGTTTGGGGGAAGGATTTCAGTAATTCTCCTTTCCTGGGAATCAGCAGAAAGAAAAAAAGAAGCTACAGTGGAGACGGTAAAAATAGACTGAATAGCAATGAGGCGACTTTCCTCTCGCCTGGAGCCGTTGCGTGAGTCAAAGTGGGGGTTGATTCTCCTCATAAGGACCTCTTGCAGCTCCTCAAGGTTTAGGGAGGGAATAATTTTACCCGATCTAATCCGCGTCCGGCGAGCTCTGACAGGCCTTGGCCCTGCTTCTCTCGGATAAGGAAAAAGTGGGACAAGATACTCGCGCACGGCGGGGGGTGGCGAGGGGGCGATGATGCTGGAGCCTCCACCGTGAACGTTTTTCCTTCTCCAATATTCTGTCTACATTTTGGGCATTTTGATGAATTAATCTGAATTAATCTCCCGGGGCAAGACCAAGTGAGTAGAAAGATCTGTGGAGGATGATTGTAAAAATAAACATCTCTGGGGAGCTCTGCTTTGGTGATTAATATGAAGTTTACTGTTTTGTGATTAACAAGTGAGAGCCTGCAGAGCATCCGATTAGATTCATGATCAAGTTACTATATCGCCCAGGATATTATTTACATTTTTAGTTAGTAAATTGATGCTCTCACTAAAGGGTGGTTTACACTGAGCAAGCAGAATAAACCGCCAAATTAAAGATTACCAACATTACGAATCAGAAGTAGAGCAGCAGCTGAAAACAGATCTCAGACAGATACTTGATACCGTGGATCCAGAACGAAGACGCATAATGTGATTAGACTGAACGTGAGGGGAATCGTAGAGGCGACTGCATACAGAGTCAACTGAAGGAAGGTTCTCTAAACTAGAGAGAGTTGTGCCATGAAATGAACAGTAGTTGTTTTTTTTAAATAATTTAATGAATTTAAATGTGTTTTCTGAGGTACTTTTTTTTTTTCATTTTACGAAAGAGGCCAAAGTATTAAACTGTTAAAAATCAAACTGAAATCAAATTATTTTTTTTCTTTAGAAATCAATTTATTTTTGTTTTGTTTGTTACATAGATGATTTAAATCACTAATAGTTGCTGTAAAAGGAAAAGTTCGGTTGTCACATGTCAACATGTTGCCTGCTAGCTAAAAGCTACAGCTAATGCAACCCGGTCTCACGGGAAGACGTTAAAATACCACGACATTACACGAACATGAGTACGCCACGCAAACGTCCACAGTAAGGTTTAGGCAAGGAAACCCCTTAGTGAGGGTAAAGGAAGACTTCAAGGTAGGGCTTAAAATAGGGACAGAAACTAAGTAAAATATGTACAGAAACAACGTAACCCAACTACCAAAAACACGTCACAAATATCAATAAAAAAATGTGACAAAAACAAACGTCACGTGACAAACGTCACGGTCAACATCGGTCTGGAACACGGGTCTCCTGGTTAAAAGGAGTAGTTATTCGTGTGGTTGTTTTGTTTCTCTTTGTTCATGTTTTTTGTCTCTCTTCGTCATTGTTGTGTCTCTTTGTCATTGTTTTGTTTTTCTTTGAGGTTGTTTTGTGTCTCTTTGTAAATGGTAAATGGACTTGCATTTATACAGCGCTTTTCTAGTCTTCCGACCACTCAAAGCGCTTTACACTACATGTCAGTATTCACCCGTTCACACACACATTCATACACTGATGGCAGAGGCTGCCCATCAGGATTTAATCTAAATACTCATTAACACACCGATGGCGATGCCTTCGGGAGAAATTTGGGGTTAAGTGTTTTGCTCCAGGTCACATCGACATGTGACCTGGAGCAGCCGGGGATCGAACCACCGACCTTCCGATTGGTGGACAACCTGCTCTACCCTTTGTGGTTGTTTTGTGTCTCTGTGGTTGTTTTGTTTCTCTTTACTTGTTTTGTGTCTCTTTGTGGGCCGGTACCGAGCAGGCCCAGCGTCCAGTAATCCATCCATACCTACAGTATAGACCCATGGTACAGGTTCACTGAACAGAATTGAGAGGGCGAGACGAAAGACAAAGAATCTGAAGAAATGAAGACAGAGAGAGAGAGAGAGAGAAAGAGAGAGAGAGAGAGAGAGAGAGAGGGAGAGAGAGAGATGGATGGAAGGGATGTGGAGAGAGAGAGAGAGAGAGAGAGAGAGAGAGAGAGAGAGAGAGAGGGAGAGAGATGGATGGAAGGGGAGCCGGAGAAAGAGAGGGAGAGAGATGGAAAAAGGGAGACAGAGAGAGGCAGAGAGAAAGGGATAGAGAGAGGGAAGAAGAGGTGGAGAGAGAGAGAGAGAGAGAGAGAAAGAGGGAGAATGAAATGGTAGAAATGGGGATAAAGGAGGAGAAGAGCGTGGGATGAGAAAGATGGTTGAGACAAGGAGAGAGGGGGAGCACACACATACACACACACACACACACACACACACACGCACACACACACACACACACACACACACACACACACACAGAGGTGACTGTGACGTCAGACCGGAGCCCAGCTGACTGGCTCGCTCCTCTGTTTCCTCTCTGACCAGCAGCCTCGCGCTGTCTGCACATCCTCCTCTCTCCTCCACGCGGCTGCTGCTGCTGCTGCTCCTCCTGCTGCACGCGCTTTAAAACACACCGAGGAGAGAAGAGAGGAAGAAGAAGAAGGAGAGGAACCGGGAGAGGACTTATAGCGGAGAGAGGAGAGACGGCTCACCGGAGGAGGAGGAGGAGGAAGAGGAGGATCTCTGTTTCTCATCCTGCAGCCTCAGACACCTCAGACACCTCAACCTCATCCAGGTGTTGCACTGAAGCGCGAGCCCCTCGTGTGGATGGAAAGGCTCGAGGAGGACGCTTGATCCTGTCCTTTGATTTCTTCCTCCAGCTCGAGACCACGTCGTCTCCATCACCGGATTGCTGCTGACCTCACCGGATCTTGTTGTTTTTCTTTATGTGGCATTGTTCGTGAACGTTACAGGAATTACCGTGATTGTATTGCTCTACGGTGGTGCGCGTAAAGATGCGAATATAAGCGCATCCAGGTGTGCCAAACGACGCGCGAGGCATATTATTGTTTTTGGAGGTGGTGTTGGTGGTGTTGGGGGGGGGTTTAATTTAAACATTCCTGACACCACGTGCACCCCACCAAAAAAAAAAAAAAAAAAACCTCCGCCTTGTTTTTCTCCCCGGTTCTCCGGTTCTCCGGTTCTCCGGTTCTCCGCGGCACCCTGATGGTGCGGAAAGGTCGCGGGCGCACGGCGGTTCGAGCTGCCTCTTCGCTTGGACACGCAGCATCAGCACCATCACCACGGAGACGCATGATGGGTGCATGATGATGATGAAGATGATGGTGATGATGGTTCTCGGTTAATCCTGGAGATGCTTCTTCTTCTTTTTCCACTGGAGTCGGATTTATGTTGCTGTTTCTTCCTTCAGTGGAACCGTTCGCGTGACGGTGATGACCTCCATCTCCATCTCCATGCGCGCATCCTCTCGATGCGCACGAGAGGTCTTCTTCTTCTTCTCCCCAAAACCACTGAGATAACTCAGAAGAACCGGGGAGGGAGGGGGGGGCAGTAAACCGACACACACACTAACGGAGAGGAGAGGAGGAGAACAACAAGAGGCTGTTCAGGTGCGTGATGGAGCTGTCCGAGGTGCGGTGCTCCAGCGCGAGCGAGGAGCTGTACACCATCAACAAGACCTCGAGCAGCAGCAACAACAGCAACAGCAGCGGCGGGAGCGGCGGGAGCGGCAGCGGCAACGCGCGACCCAAACGGCTGCTGTGGCAGAACGCGGTGCGGCACATCACCGAGCAGCGCTTCATCCACGAACAGAGCGGTGGATGCGGCGCGGTGAAGGACGAGTCGAGCGGCGGAGACGACGCGCGGAAGCATTCAGCGGGCCGCGCGTCGGTGTCGCTGGGAGAGCGGCACAACAACGGCGGCACCAAGGTGTTCCCGGCGGAGCGCGCGGCCAGCAGCGACCTGGGCTTCCTGCAGATCGACTGCGCGCCGAGCAACTCGGACTTCTTCCTGAACTGGGGCTACACGTACCGCGGCGTCATCTTCCCGACGCTGCGCAACGCCTTCAAGTCGCGCGACCTGGAGCACCTCTACCAGCGCTACTTCCTGGGCCAGAGGCGCAAGTCGGTGGTGGTGATGAACATCCTGGACGTGGTGACGAAGCTCACCTTGCTGGTGCTCCACCTCACCTTGGCCTCGCACCCGATGGACCCCATCAAAGGCACGCTGCTGGGCTTCTTCACGGGCATCGAGGTGGTGATCTGTGCCTTAGTGGTGGTGCGGAAGGACACCACGTCGCACAGCTACCTGCAGTACAGCGGCGTGGTCACCTGGGTTGCCATGGCGACGCAGATCCTGGCGGCCGGGCTGGGCTACGGGCTGCTGGGTGATGGAGTCGGATACGTGCTCTTCACGCTGTTCGCCACCTACAGCATGCTGCCGCTGCCGCTCACCTGGAGCATCATGGCCGGGCTGCTCACCTCCGGTCTGCACATCGTAGTCCAGATGCTCATCTCCCAGAATGCACCGCTCTCTACCAACCAGGTAAGAGGTGGTTCCACCTGTCAGAGTCTTCTCCATTCACCCTTCATCCATCCTCCTCCTCCATTCACTCACTGCCCTTTCTACCCTTCATCTCCATCCATCCATCCATCCTCCTCCTCCTCTCCTCCACCCATCCTCCTCTTCTCCTCCACCCATCCTCCTCTTCTCCTCCATCCATCCATCTCCTCCTCCTCTTCTTCTTTCATCTCCTCCATCCATCATCTTCCTCCTCCTCTTCTTCTTTCATCTCCTCCACCCATCCATCTTCCTCCTCCTCTTCTTCTTTCATCTCCTCCACCCATCCATCCTCCTCCTCCATTCACACACCGCCCATTCTCCCCTTCATCTCCTCCATCCATCCTCCTCCTCCATTCACACACCGCCCATTCTCCCCTTCATCTCCTCCATCCATCCTCCTCCTTCTCCTCACCTTTCTTCCTCCCTGCATCCTTCCCTAATCCACCTCTCCTCTCCTCTTTATCTAACCCCTCACCTTCCTCTCCCCTCTCCTCTTCTGCTTTATTGACCTCCTCATCTTTCACCTTTTAACCCTCCTCTTTTCCATCTTCCCCCTCTTCAGTGTCCCCTTTGTCTCCTCTCCTTGACTCCCTAATTTCTCTCCTCCTTTCCTCTCTCTACCCATCCTCTTCCTCCTTCTCCATTCACCACTCCATGCATCCTTCCCTAATCCTCCTCTCCTCTCCTCTTTATCTCACCCCTCACCTTCCTCTCCTCTCCCCTCTTCTCTTCTGCTTTGTTGGACTCCTCCTCCTCTTTCACCTCCTAATCCTCCTCATCTTCTCCTTTGTTCCTCCTTCAAAACGTCTCCACCTAATCCTCTTTCTTCTCCTCCTCTCGTCCAGTTTCTCCACCTTCCTCCCATCTTCTTGTCTCTTCCACCCTGCTCTTTCTCCATCTCCATTTCTTCCTCACTTCCTCCACCTCCTCTCCTCCTTTTTCTCTTTCTCCATCTTCTTCCTCTCTCCTCCTCCTCTCTCCTATAACTTGTGAACTTGTTGATGAGTGTGTGCAGAGTGTCTGTCTGATGAGATGTTGATGTTTACTGAGACGCTCCGCTGTGAGAACACCGGCTGCTTTTCATTCAGATTTTTTTTGCTTGATTCTGCAGATAAAAACTAAAACTGAGCGTCAGTTTATTTGCAACAGTTTCTCCGTTGGTGAAACTACACGTGGCTTGTGTTATTGTGTGTCATTGTGTGTTATTGTGTGTGTAAACAGGTGTTCAGTTGTTGGTTCACCTGTTCTGTTTGTTGCTCCCTGATTTGGTGTTTGTATTTAGTGAAATGTTTCAGTTGTATTAATGGAATGAATCAGACTGTTTCTGGTCTGACTGCTGAGGTTTCAGCACCAGGAGCTGTCCAACACACACACACACACACACACACACACACACACACACACACACACACACACACACTGCAGCTCTGAACAGGTCCAGCCCCCCCTACTGGTGAATATTATATCTTAAACCAGCTCTCACATAAACTGCAGTGCATCTGTTGAAGTGTGCTCTTGAAACTGTGGTGAACAGTTGAAAGCGTGCTCGCTGTCTGACTGGAACAGGTTTGGTTTGGGTGTTTTTGGTTTTCTACAGAATGAAGTGAATCTTTCCTTGATCATAGTTGATGTTGTTGGGTTTATTATTAGATGGTTGAATGGCAGTTCAGTTAAATGAGTTGGGTCGGGTCTCAGAGGGTTAAAGAACAGTGTCCAGTAGTATTTATAGGATCAGTGAGTGAAGGGAAGTCCTGCTGTTTAAAATGAGATGATGATGATTCACACTTTGAAGTCTCATGTGACAGTTTGTCGGTCCTTGACGTCAGCAGCACATTTGCACACATTTTTCCATCTCTTTGCAGATTTGTGATATTAAGACAATTTGCTTTTTTTTATTTTTTTTATTTCATATTTAAAGGGACTGTTTGTAAGAATCAGAAATGTGTTGTTAACAGCGACACCTGTGGCCGTTAAGTCAACGAAAGTCAGCGTCCTGTTGCTGGCGCTTGTGCTCGCTCTACATAGACATGAAGGAGCATCGCTCAACACAGTGAGGCGACACACGTCAGCTAAAAGCACAATATCACTCTATATTTCAGCTGCTTGGCAGTAATGTTAGCTGACCAGACCAAGGTCTCTCCATGAATCAATGCTGATCCTAGTGTTGGCTTTTCCTGCCTCAGCCTCCCGACCGCAGCCGGAGGGAACGGGGGAGACACTGGAGTTTTGGTCGGAGACGATAACGTTTCTCTCTGCGGAGCCCTGTCACTTCACAAGACACGGGAAACCTCTGTTGGTCTGGAGGAGCTGCAGCAGTTATTTCTGCACAAACGTCCCCTGAACATTCACTAGATATTCTCAGAGCTAAACTGTCACGTGCACACATGCACGTCTAGAGGTGGAGCGAAAGAGCGAGAACGAGCGCGGTGTGTGAGTGACGGCAGACAGAGGAGCAGAGTACAGCAGAGACTCCGGTCCTGGAGACCAAAGCTACGGTCTCTCCCGCGTCCTCCGACCGCGGCCAACACTGTTTAACAGACGGGCTTCACTAGATACAACCAAGAGGTTTTGGTGCTTCACTGGAGTTTGTGTCGGAGTCTGAGTCTGAACAGCGTCGCCACACATTGAGCGCGCAAGAGACACCGACCCGCAATGATTTATACCTGGAAGAAGTTACAAACAGTCCCTTTAAATTAATGTTTTAGTCAGAAGAAGAAAAAGAAGACGAATATTCCTCGGCAACAGTTTTGATTAACCGTTTAAGTCATTTCTCGTGCTTTTCTCTCTTTTATATTATTGTAAATTGAATATCTTCAGGTTTTGTAGGTTGGAAAAAACAAGACCTGAAGAAGACAAACCCACAGATTAGTCAGATTTAGTTACAGTGGATGTTATTTATTTAGACTGATTGTTCTTGTGCTCAGTCTTGTATTCACAGATGATTGCAGACGTACACGTTGTATTTTTTGAGTGACGTTATAAACAAATGTCAGTGTGTCTTATTATACAAACCAGGGACACAGTGAAGTTTTGAGTCATGTTGCTGCAGCTCAGAGTCATGCATGAAACTCCCAAAATACTCCAGAAACCTCACGTACTGCAGCTTAAACACGGTGAGATGAGACTGAGCATGCTCGGTGCGCGTCATCCTGGATGAACAGAGCCTCGTCCTTCTACTGGTGTCACGCCGAATCCCATCATGCTTCACTCCTGAGTCTCGGCTGACGCCCGCTGACCCTCCGTGTGGCCGTGTAATAGATGACTGTAGATGTGATGCAGCTGACTGTACGCCGCGCTGTGCGTGTCTCTTGTTGTGTAGCTGTGGGGGGATTTCCCAGCTCGTGTGGTTCAGCTGGCGTCGCTCCGCTCAGCCCGCAGCCGCCGAGCCTCTCAGAGGAAAGGTCGGAGGTCGAGGCTGCTGACACTTTGCTATGCAGTGAGTGACTGCGGTGTTTTTAGGATGCAGATCAATAAATCTCTCTGGTGTCTGAACGGTGATTCAGCTTGTTTTCAGTCCTTAAAAGCTTTTCCATTCGCTGCTAAAAACACACTCGCCGTCCGGCTGATTGTTGTCCGGTTTGTTTGTTGAAGTGATATCCACCATGACTGGATTCAACACCACCAGTATACAGAAATACTACAGTAATACTTAAATAAAGTGAATACTAGGACTGTCACAAACAGTCTGTAGTTAATCACACATTTTGTATCTGTTCAAAATGTACCTTTAAGGGAGATTAGTCAAGTATTTAATCCTCTTATCAACATGGGAGTGGGTAAATATGCTGCTTTATGCAAACATATGTATATATTTATTATTGTAAATCAATTAACAACACAAAACAATGACAGATATTGTCCAGAAACCTTCACAGGTACTGCATTTAGCATAAAAACATATGCTCAACTCATAACATGTCAAACTGCAGCCCAACAGGCAACAACAGCTGTCAGTGTGTCAGTGTGCTGACTTGACTATGACTTGCCCCAAACTGCATGTGATTATCATAAAGTGAGCATGTCTGTAAAGGGGAGACTCGTGGGTACCCATAGAACCCATTTACATTCACACATCTGGAGGTCAGAGGTCAAGGGACCCCTTTGAAAATAGCCCGTGACAGTTTTTCCTCGCCAAAATTTAGCGCAAGTTAGGAGCGTTATTTAACCTCCTTCATGACAAGCTATTGGTACCGATGGATTCATCAGGTTTACTAGTTTCATATGATACCAGTATCTTCACTCTTGCCTTAAAACTGAGCCGCTACAACCTAAAAATTGCATTAATGCGTTAAAGAACACATTATTATCGCGGATGCGTTTACATTGCCACTTATAAAGACACCGTTGTGTTGCGTTCGCTGCCTGTGTCTGCATTAGTTTAGGATTATATCCGTCCCTTTAACAGTGCCACAAAATGTCTACATATTTAGGTCAACTGGGCTAAATCTGACAAAAATAATCTCATATCCAACCATCCATTATGAGGTGACTGAAGTTAATTCTTAGGTCTTCTCCATTAGTGCCGAGACAACTACTGCTGAAGACCGTTAGATGCAGTTGAAAACTACTATTCCTGAGGTCGAGAGTGAGTGTTACAATCATGGGCTGCAAAGTGAATGTTTCTACATGTTTAGGTTACTTATGGCTGTTGGTTCAACTGAATTTCAATGACAATATTTCATTTAGAGCCTCAACAATCAGTCAATTAATCAATTAGTCTAGTTAGTTTGAAAATAAATCAATTGTTTTGAGTCATTTTTGGAGAAAAAGTCATATTTTAAGGTGTGTTTTATAGTATCAGATGAATGTCTTTGGGTTTTTGGAGTCAAAGTACTGTTTAAATGTGTCAAATTAGCCAAATTTAGCTCAGTTTTAAACCAAATACCTTCCAAATCCATGATGAACATTAAGAAACTATGATCATTAAACAGCTGAACAACAAAGAATTGATTTTTTTCCTACATATTATCCTGTCAAAAGACACATTATTTATTTAAATGTCTGTGTAACAACGCCACCAACATGTAGGTTTAGTGATGAGTCTATTAATTAGCTTCCACCGGCGCTGTGATATGTCTCAGCTTGTGTCATTATTATTGTGAGTATTAACTCGATGGAAACTCTGTTGGCGGGAGGGATTATTATAGCGTGGCGTGTTGGTATTAGTCGACCTGAAAATGCTGTGAGATCAGCGCCTTACACATTCGTCTGAATGGGGCTACGATGACATGCGAGCTGTGTGTTGCGGGTCGGGTGCGTGCGGCTGGATGGATGCGGCGGCGGAGGGAGGATTAGGACGGCTCATACTGCACTCCTGGGGTTAGGAAGACAGGGCTCGCTGTGCAATTCAACATCCTGGACTCAAGCGGTGCTAATCTGCTCTTATTAATTGTGTTTGCATCAGGATGTGGAGAACACGTTATGTACATATTAACTACAGAGAGGACAGACGAGGAGGGAGGACATTGACCATGGCTCTGAATTATCAATAAGCTAGAATCTATGGCCCCGACCACGGCTCTGAAATATCAGTGAGTAAGAATCTATGGCCCCGACCACGGCTCTGAAATATCAGTGAGTAAGAATCTATGGCCCCGACCACGGCTCTGAAATATCAGTAAGCTAGAATCTATGGCCCCGACCACGGCTCTGAAATATCAGTAAGCTAGAATCTATGGCCCAGACCACGGCTTTGAAATATCAGTAAATTAGAATCTATGGCCCCGACCACGGCTCTGAAATATCAGTAAGCTAGAATCTATGGCCCCGACCACGGCTCTGAAATATCAGTAAGCTAGAATCTATGGCCCCGACCACGGCTCTGAAATATCAGTAAGCTAGAATCTATGGCCCCGACCACGGCTTTGAAATATCAGTAAGCTAGAATCTATGGCCCAGACCACGGCTCTGAAATATCAGTGAGTAAGAATCTATGGCCCCGACCACGGCTCTGAAATATCAGTAAGCTAGAATCTATGGCCCCGACCACGGCTCTGAAATATCAGTGAGTAAGAATCTATGGCCCCGACCACGGCTCTGAAATATCAGTAAGTTAGAATCTATGGCCCAGACCACGGCTCTGAAATATCAGTAAGTTAGAATCTATGGCCCCGACCATGGCTCTAGCGGTGAATTGATAAATCCATGACGCTGTTTGTGGTGCTGAAGTAGCAGAATTAAAAGAAGTGTAATTTCCCTAAAGACGGTTATTTTCCCGGTTAATTACCGTTAACCGCCGTCCACCTCTCCCTCCGCCTCTGAGCCTGAATCTTCCTGTCAGACTCAGAATAGCCTCCATCGATCCGTCTCCGTCTCTTTAGAGCCTCTCTGAGCCCCTCCTGGCACCACATCCTTTTGTCTCCGGCCCATCGAGTGCTTCAGTATCAGCCTTCACACCAGTGCTGTCACGTCTCGTCTTCTCTCAACAATGAGCTCATATTGACCCGTTTTGTCCTCCTGAAAAACAGATCCTGGTCCTCCAGTCGCTGCCGTATTGACAGCTGCCTTTGTTGCAGGAGTCATTTAGCCTTTTTTTACTTGCTGTTAAATGAACGGAGGCGTCAGTAAATAACAGATTAGCTGCTTCTGGGCCGTGGATGATAATGTGTGTGTTTTGGTGCAGCTAAGAGCATTATAAAACTGTCAATAGCTCTGTATCTTCTTCTCCTCTGTTCACACACTCGTGTTCACACACAATTATTCCTTCTTCAAGCTCGCCGCTGTTCCCTCTTTCAAGGTCAAACTCGGCTTACCTGGAGCGCCGGCTGCACCGAGGAGATAGAGGAGGGAGCGTGGATTTCATAAGCGTGCATTTTCATTCCCTTGCCCTTAAGAGTGCCCTTAAAAAAAATCTTTAGTGAGTTTCAACATTGAAGAGGCGGTGCTGTTTTACACCGCTGCCAGACAATCGCAATCAAAGACGTCTGTTTTCTTCTGTGTGCTTTCATTTACATCTGAGGTTTCCTGTGTGGGGATGTCACGAGAACCAATACTTCGGTACCAAGTCGATGCCAAAATAAAAGAAAAATGTGACGTACTCTTTTTCTACAGTGCTGAAAGTATCGTACGATGCCTGTAATGGTCGATGGTAGGGATGTGACGGTGAGGAACATTTCCCACCGGTGTTACCGATTACACAACAAAAGATGACGGTCAACATGTGCAGAGTGCTGACTCTGATCTTTACCGTTGGGGTTCTACCTGGCGCCGCTGCTCCGCGCGCACCGGCTGTGAGAGCTCGCGGTGATTATCTCATCAACGTTATGGTTCCCTTATAGCGTTGGGATTAAACGTGAAATATTGCCAACAAATCCTCCGCCATCTCTCGGCCTGTCAACTCTCTCTCGTCCTGTGTGTGAAATACGACGAGGCTTTTATTCTGAAATATGTGCCGGACAGTGTTGTAGAACATGCAGTGACTTGCAGAGCTCCATGCAGGAATATAGTACGGGGTTTTAATTGTTGATTATTACTATTATTTACAAATTACAACACGTTTCTTAACCTTTCTCCGTCTAAAATAAATATAAAGGACATTTATAATGAAATGAAATGGCCATTATGAAAGACAAACTCTATGTAGAAAGAAAGGGCTGACAGCAGCAGAAATGCGGCTGAAACGCAGCTGGTGTGAACACCCGACACGTCAATCACGCAGCCACCACGCGACGCAACTCCACACTCTCTTGATGTGCCTGGTCTGTCCACAGCGTTACATATTGTTGAGGCGTTCCCTGCAGCCTGTGGTCTCTAGTTAGTACTTGTCTGTCCCTTAAACCCTGAATAAGAAGTCAATGAAAGGCAGCAGGTTGATACTGACACAGTTTCTGTCACGTGAGGTCGTCGTGACCTTTAACGAGTGCCGTCTATCTGCAGCTTTCCTCTTCCTGTGAGCTGCCACGCGTCCGTAGACTGACTCAGCTTGATGACGCGGAGGCGAATCAGTGACTCCATCCATCCTTTATCTCCTCTCCTCTCCTTCCTTCTCATTCACCTCACCTCTCTTTCACCCTCCTCTTCCTCCTCCTCCTCCTCCTCCTCCTCCTCCTCCTCTTCCTCCTCCTTTCTCTCGCCGGTGTCATGCGGTTGATCTCGGACAATCTTGCCGTTACCAGACACTGCACTCAGCCGCTCTTAATATTTAATGAAGGATCAGGGCCATCAGCAGCAGCAGCCGTTTTGAGCTTTTAACGGCAGAGTTTTTCCAGTGACATATCTGCGCCATGACCTCCGAGGCATTTTCCCAAAAAATTGCGGCAGGACGTTAAAAAGCTTTTTACCGTCCTTCGTTCTTATTCTTCTTCTGTCATGAATGAGCCCCCAAAAATCAGGACAGGATATAAACACTTTAGAAATCAGCAGGCATTATTAAAACTTAACATGCAAACATGTCTTCTTTTTTTCTACTGCTTGAATCTCAAATATTATGAAAGCTTCCTCCAAATACAGTTCAATTAGTCTCGTCACTAAATATTTATTTTATACCTTGAATATTTTGCACAAGTACCATAACTTGTCAAATAGTGTCTGAACCAGGCTTATTTTAGAGACAGACATTTATTAATAATTTACCCTGTTATCATATTTTAGTAAGACATCGCTGCAGCACTTACAGCATCTCTTTCACATTAGAAACATGATTCATTTAAACACCTGGAAGGGATTTAAAAACAGACAAGATGAATTGAATAATTACAAAAGATTACTGTCGGATTAATCGATAATAAAAATAATCGTTAGTTGATTCCCTACATGACAAACTCACCACCGCTGCTGTTCTGAGTTTCTCTTTTTTACAGCGATGTTTATTCACTAATTAACTCCATTTGTTTCTTCTTTTCTTTGTGTGTTGTTCAATATCAAAGAAAGGGAGGAATTATTCCCTTTTATGTAATATATTTGTAGCTTAACGCTGCACAAAACAAAACAAGACATAATGGAGTTAACCTGTGAGTAAAATCTTTTGAAAAGAGGAACTTGGAGCAGCAGTGTGTAATTAAAGGGACTGCATGTAAGTTTTTACACCTATAAACGTGTTTTAATCCTTTTTATATGTGTGAACAGGTTGTAACTTAACCTAAAAAAATGAGACCTTCCGCAACTTTCTGGGTTTTCTAAGCCATTTTATAGGTATTTTTTAATTTACATTTCTTTTATATTTATTAATGTTTGTTTTTTTGTATATTTATTCATCTATTTATCTATTTTTTATATTTATTTATTAATCTATTTATTTATTTTTTATATGTATTTATTTATCTATTTATATATTGTATTGTACATAAGTAAGTACATATACTACATATGGATATATACATAAGTACCTGTGAGCTTTTCTGGACAATATCTGTCATTGTTTTGTGTTGTTAATTGATTTCCAATAATAAATATATACATACATTTGCATAAAGCAGCATATTTTCCCACTCCCATGTTGATAAGAGTATTAAATACTTGACAAATCTCATTTTGAACAGATAAAAAAATGTGTGCGATTAAATATTTTAATCGAATGACAGCCCTAATTCAAATATTTTAAATAAAAATGCACTTTTATTAATGTTTATTCACATAACTTACTACTCCTGCTGGCGATCGGCGATCTTGAGTAGCTGCGATTGAGAAAAGAATATATGAGATATGAGAAAAGAAACGATCGCTCCAACCCTAGAATCCATTTAATCCATCCAAGTAGAGGAAATATGGAAGAAAGTCTGGACTGTCTCTCAGTTTTATGTCGGCCCCTCAGATATTAAGGGAGAAAGAATAAAATGGATTAAACAGTAAGACACAGTGTGGCCGTTTGCAGCCACTCAGGTCTGTTTAACAGCAGACAGAATGAGGAGCTTGATTTAGTATCCGGCTCAACGCCATCACAAACTTCACACTGAGGGGATTTTTTGGCCTCGGCCGCCCGTTTGTCACCTTGTTTATTCCTCCGGCCTCGTCCTCGCTGAGACCAAATGAACCAGTCTGTCTGGGAGAGTTACAGACCCCTGAGTCCTGGCTCTGAAGCCATAAAAAGCAGGCGTGGTGGCTCATTTCCTCCCATCTCTACTCTCCGCTGGGGGCTCTTAAACCTGTTTTTGTGGACTTCTAGAGCCAGAGGAGTGTCCTGACCTGATAAATGACACCTTGTGTAGGTTTACAGTGCGCTCGGTCCCTGAAAACGCCTCCAGGGAATATGAATGCTTTTCCACCTTCTTCTTTCTGTCACTGAACTTTATTTCTTTGGTGTTTTTATGCTCTTTGTTTTTAATCGATATTCTTCTTCTTCATCTTCTTCCTAGGAAATCTGCCTTCCCATGCATGAAAATGAACACAATTTTGCTGTGATGTCATAGTGTGAAGAGGTAGTTTCCTCCGGGCAGTAAGCTCAACATCGTGACATGTTGTTGGTGTCTGAGGTTGTGAGTTTGTGACCCGATCTAGGCAGAATAAACATGCTAATGCCTTAAAGGTTTATTGATGATGGACCGTCCTGTACTTCCTCATCTGTCTTCCTTTTTTCATCTTCCTCCTCCTCCTCTTCATCTTCCTCCTCAAAACGCCCGGCCCCGACCGACAGCTGCTGTACAGCTATAATTTTATTCTCGAAGTTTCCTGAAATGTAAAGTGTCAGTTTCGATCCAGCGTGTTCAGCAGCGGCGACCGACCTCCAAAGATACCTGCAAGTCATTCACTTTTTCCTGCCAAGCGCTGACTCAACACCCCCCTCAACCCTCCTCTTCCTCTTCCTCTTCCTCTGTTATCATCCAGGCAGACAGACGTTCATCTCACTGGAACGTCTGACAGAACATCATTATTGTTGGTTATTGTTGTGTTTGGTGCAGCTGGTGAATATATAAGGAGGCTAAACGCTCTGATGGGAACTCTCGCTGCACAAATTCAACAAACTCATTGAGTTCTTTTTTTTTTTTTTTTCTCGGAGACCCCGGCTGCGTCACGAGAGCAGAGTGTCGGCGAAATATGCTTCGTCAGCGTTACCTCGTGACGCATTTCTGCTGCACAATCAAAAGCTTCTGATGGAGGATGTGGCTTGGATCCCATCCAGGTACTTTAGGTGTATGAAGAGATGCTTCAGGAGTCTGTGTAGAGAGCTGAGTCACGTCCAGAGTAAACAAGACTTTAAATCATGAGAACAAAGACGGAGGAAAACAGTTCGCCAAGTGTTCACAGACTGATTCACAGAGAGCTGCGGGACATAAAGAGGATTTGGTTAAAGATAAACCAAAAACAGTTACAAAGATATAGATATAGCATATATAGAACTGAAGCAATTAGTAGTAGTAACTATTTAAAAAATGCCTTAATTGCTACTTTTCTTTATCGTATATGATCATATACAGAATAGGGATGGGAAAAACAATAGATTTTTGCTTCTTTTGAGTCTATGTGGAGGTAGAAGGAAGTTACAGCTTCTATTGTTGTATTCTGAGTTACGTGACGTCATATCCATTCCGTATCCGTCAACCGAAACAAACCCCCTCTGCTGCTGTATTGATTAAGTGTAGCTAAGGCCCTAGGCGAGGTCAGGAGGTTAAAACACACAGCAGCAGCTTTGTCATCTTAATGGACAGCAAGGTGAGAAAAGGTCTGATCCAGACACCTCTCCTCTCCAGCAAAGTCTCCTGAGGTCAAACACACAACTAACAGAATAATGAGGAGAAAAAACGGTTGACTGACGGTGACACACGTTTGGGATCATGACTGCAGGGAGACATGTTTCATCACTGCAGAGAGACCCGTCCATCTTCATTGAGTCAGGAGACTCACTCCCACTGTGGGGTTATATGTGATAGTCACACATTTATAGACATTCCTGAGCTGCTTCTAGTCTTCCAGGAGCAGTTTCCTATGCGAAGGACATACATACATCCTTGCTTTATGTAAGGGATAATGTACGGCGAGCCGGTCACTGTTGTGAAAGAATCCCCGACAGGGCGATGCTGCAGGTCTCCCTAGTCATCCTGAAGGGGTTTATTTCACAACAATGACACGCTAGCTGTACATTATTCCTCTTATTACACGGCTACTTACTGAAGAAATCAATAATTTGACACAAAAATGGTCCTCCAGAGTTCGACATCAGAACTTCGCCCATGGCAACGGTCTGTTATACATAGCAACGGTCTGTTATACATAGCAACGGTCTGTTATACATAACAACGGTCTGTTATGCATAGCAACGGTCTGTTATACATAGCAACGGTCTGTTATACATAACAACGGTCTGTTATGCATAGCAACGGTCTGTTATACATAGCAACGGTCTGTTATACATAGCAACGGTCTGTTATGCATAGCAACGGTCTGTTATACATAACAACGGTCTGTTATGCATAGCAACGGTCTGTTATGCATAGCAACGGTCTGTTATACATAACAACGGTCTGTTATGCATAGCAACGGTCTGTTATGCATAACAACGGTCTGTTATACATAGCAACGGTCTGTTATACATAGCAACGGTCTGCTATACATAGCAACAGTCTGTTATACATCGCAACGGTCTGTTATACATCGCAACGGTCTGTTATACATAGCAACGGTCTGCTATACATAGCAACGGTCTGCTATACATAGCAACGGTCTGCTATACATAGCAACGGTCTGTTATACATCGCAACGGTCTGCTATACATAGCAACGGTCTGCTATACATAGCAACGGTCTGTTATACATCGCAACGGTCTGCTATACATAGCAACGGTCTGTTATACATAGCAACGGTCTGCTATACATAGCAACGGTCTGTTATACATAGCAACGGTCTGTTATACATAGCAACGGTCTGACTTGACGACTTGACAGATTAAAGAGAAAACTTGCAACTTGACTTGAACTTTAATGCAAGCCCCCAGGAAGAGCGCCAGTGTCAACAAGCTAGTATGACATGGTTGGTACCGATGGAGTCATCAGGTTTTCTAGTTTCATATGATACCAGTATCTTCACTCTAGCTTTAAAACTGCAACCTAAAAATCACAAGTTAATGGTATATCTTTATGCACCTTTTGTCCAGGTTTTGTGATACCCGTCTCGAATTTAGCTTGTGGATCTCACAGTTTTTTCAGTATTTTGGGTTGCAAAATTCCCATATCAATGACTACATACTGTACTCTGGTATTATTTATTCAAAAATAAATACTTCAGGGATCTAAGGGACGTCGAGGAGAGCAGCTTTCTGAAAACATGACGGGTATAAAAAGTTATTTCCTGCAGAGTAAAGCAGGATCAGACTCTCCTCTCGTGTCCGCTGAGCAACACTTTCCCAAAAACAACATGATGTTTAGTTGAACTCTCAACTCTTGAGAGCATCAGTCTCAGCTTCCTGTGTCCCCTCCCCCACAGATTAAAGCTTTAAGGTTTGATATGCAACATTTGTCCTGTTTGAGTCGGAGAACACATTGAGTGAGGGTTTTTAGGCTTAAAGTGAGGGGGTGATTTTCAGCTTATTCTTCACATTGAGGGTGATTTCAGACGGGATTACCTCCCCAGCTGTAATCTATTCATAGCATAGCGGGCGCCAGCCAGCGGCGCTCACCGCTCTCCTCCGCGGTCAGCTTTTAATGAGATTACTTTTGGATTACTGTTATCTGTTTGAAATGTTGAAAAACAGCAGGTACTCAGGAAGAGGAACGAACAGCGTCCGTATTCAACCCTCGTGGGGAAAACACCTTCTAGTTACAACTTGTCAAGCGTTTCTGTAATCAACTTTTTTTTAATGTTTTTAATGTGTGATCACAAACACCATTCTTCAAAGGGGTCCCTTGACCTCTGACCTCCAGATGTGTGAATGTAAATGGGTTCTATGGGTACCCACGAGTCTCCCCTTTACAGACATGCCCACTTTATGATCATCACATGCAGTTTGGGGCAAGTCATAGTCAAGTCATCACACTGACACACTGACAGCTGTTGTTGCCTGTTGGGCTGCAGTTTGACATGTTAGGATTGGAGCATATTGCTTTAGGCTGGTAATTTGGGATTTTAATATTCATGCCTAAAAAATGAACTGTGGAAGTGTGCTGGTTCTAGACATCCTTATCAGGACTTCAGTTGTCTGTGGCTCTGGACTGTTTCTCATGTTGCTGTTTTGTTTTTCATGTTGTCAGGAATACTTTGGTTACTAGAGACAGTTAAACGCTAGAGGGCTAAAATGCGATGGCAAAAGGTAAAGCCGACCTTCGTTTCAGATGTGTCTGAGTTCTTTTGGAGTGTTCACATATGTGCAAAAAATGCTGACTAATCGCTCTGAAAGTGTGAAAACAACCTCAGTGATTTTCTTGCCTGAACTGTGGATGTTTGCGTGGCGTTCAAATGACACGAGAAAATCAGAATACAAATGACGCGAAAAGGCTAAAATGCGTACTCGTGACATGCGGAATTTCCGCGTGATGTCGTGGTATATATACGCCTTCCTGTGAGACCGGGTCGAGCCAGCTGGTCTCTAACTGAGTCTGTCTGCTGTCTGCTGTTTGCTGATGATAGCAGGTCGAGCAGGTCGAGCACAGCGGCGTTATCAGAGCCTGTTTGATGGAAACACTGAACTAGAAAAAACTAAACATTGAGCTAAAGGAGGCTGAAGAAAGAGCCGGTGAGAATTCACTTCATGTTGTCCCCTCCTGCTCGGTAAGACTGGTGTCGTCTACATTCGTCTCCGTCCTCTATGTTTTTGTATTCCAGTGCTGTCTCAGGACTAACTGGACCGTGCAGCTCACGTCTCTCCAGGCTCGTAGCGGCTCGTCGTCTGAGCTGAGTGAGCTGAGCGTCTCCTGGGAGGACCGGTCGCTCTTCGGCGGCTACAGTATCACAGACTCCTTCTCCTCTCCCTCAGGCTGTTGATGCTTAAAGCTGCTACCTGCCCTCAGGGATCTGTCGCCCAGTCTGTGTCGGGGGGGGGGAATCCTCCGCAAACAGGCTGCCCACACTGCAAAAAATGGCTCACAACAGACCTAAGTAACTTCCTTTTAAAGTTTTGATTTTTCTGGAAATCGGAGTGATTCATTATTTTATTTTAAGTGCAAGTCAGGTCAAATGAAAGACAAAATGATTTTTTGTACTACTGTAAGGAACAACATTCATCGAAAAAACGTTAAGTTATTTTTTCTCAAAACTATACTGATAGTGACCCATGTAAAACATTTTATCCATCTAGTCTATTTTAAATATTTTAACTGCATAGGCTGCAATTGGGTGCTTTTGACTGGGGTTCACTAGTATGGAGGACGCAACCTGCCAAAAAATAAAAATAAATAAATAAATGACTCGATAAATAAATAAATATGTCATTAAATGAAGCAAAAATAATATAAAAAATAAAATAAATAAATAAATGACCCG
Source organism: Sebastes umbrosus (assembly GCF_015220745.1). NCBI lineage: Eukaryota > Metazoa > Chordata > Actinopteri > Perciformes > Sebastidae > Sebastes > Sebastes umbrosus. Next base: position 32,292,495 of record NC_051280.1, on the reverse strand, counting down.
ATAAATAAATAAAAAAATATGCCATTAAATATAGCAGAAATAATATTAAAAATAAAATAAATAACTAAATGACTCGATAAATAAATAAATATGTCATTAAATATAGCAAAACTAATATTAAAAATAAAATAAATAAATGACTAGATAAGTAAATGAATTTGTCAATAAATATAGCAAAAATAATATTAAAAATAAAATAATAAAATAAATAAATGACTCGATAAATGAATAAATATGTCATTAAATATAGCAAAACATAATATTAAAAATATAACAAATGAATAAATGACTTGATAAATAAATTAATAAATAAATATGTCATTAAATATAGTGAAAATAATATTAAAAATAAAATAAACAAATAAATTACTCCATAAATAAATAAATATGTCATTAAATATAGCAAAATTAATATTAAAACTAAAATAAATAAATGACTCGATAAATGAATAAATATGTCATTAAATGTAGCAAAAAATATTATTAAAAATATAAAAAAATGAATACATGACTCGATAAATAAATGAATAAATAAATATGTCATTAAATATAGAGAAAACAATATTAAAAATAAAATAAACAAATAAGTTACTCGATAAATAAATAAATAAATATGTCATTATATATTGCAAAAATAATATTACAAATAAAATAAATAAATAAATGACTCGATACATAAAAAAATAGGTCATTACATATAGCAAAACTAATATTAAAAATAAATGTAGCCATTACTTAATAGAGAAAATTTGATGTAAATTGATACTTCTGTTTTAATTTGCTTCTTTATTTAATTTGTATCTTTGTATTAATTCCCCTTATTTATTTTTTATTTTTTGGGGGCATTTTCCATTTTATTGAGAGCACAGTGGATAGAGTCTTGAAAGGGGGGAGAGAGAGAGTGGATGCGGAAAGGGCTACAGGCCGGATTCGAACCCGGGCCACCGCGGTCAGGACCAAGCCTTGATACATGGACGCCCGCTCTACCAACTGAGCTAACCCAGGCGCCCAATTCCCCTTATTTATTTACTCTTCTGTTTAATTTGATCCTTTTTATTTATTTATGTATTTAATTTTTTTAAATTTTAAATGTATATATTTATTTAAATAGTTTGGGGGATTTGGATTGTAGATTTCCCAGATCTTAAGAGAAGAGGGGAGCTCATGCGTAGGATATATTGTCGTCTTGGCGAGTCCAGGGAGGATTCCATTAGCGATATCAGTAAATCAGCCTTAGAAGAATATTGATAAACTCTTAATACCGTGAGAGGGAACACAGGAAGACGTGCTTCACATATCAGTCAGCACTCAGTCAGAGTTGTTTACGGCCACACAGAGAGCTGATGGAGCTGATGGAGCTGATGGAGCTCCCCACAACGCTGCTCTCTTAGCTTCCCGCTCTAAGACGTTACATCCATAAAGTGACATTAAAGAGACGAGCACGCTGCTGAGCTGCAGGCTGAGCTGTGGGGAAATGTCACGATCACATGCTCAGGAGAAGCTGCGCCAGAGGCCACAGACGGGGGGGGGGGGAGGGGTCTGTCAGGGGTCAGAGGTCGCTGTTATAAAACCATCGATGTGGTCTAGAGCCACGTACATGTGACTCCTCCTTTTCAGGCCTCTGCATTCAGGAAACCATCGATGACCCTTAGAAATGTTTTTTTTAGGGCTGTCAATCGATTAAAATTAGGACTAACGCAGTCGATCTTTTCTGGAGGTTGTAGTGGGCTCAGTTTTAAAGCTAGAGTAAAGATACTGGTATCATATGAAACTACAAAACCTGATGAATCCATCAGTACCAACCATGTCATACTAGCTTGTAATGAAGGAGGTTAAATAACGCTCCAAAGTTACGCTCAATTTTGGAGAGGAAAAACTGTCATGGCCATTTTCAAAGGGGTCCCTTGACCTCTGACCTCCAGATATATGTGAATGTAAATGGGTCATATTGGTACCCACGAGTCTCCCCTTTACAGACATGCCCACTTGCCCACATCGTGATTGAATATGTTAATCGATTGACAGCCCTAATTAAAATATTTAATCGCACAAATTTTATCTGTTCAAAATGAACCTTAAAGGGAGATCTGTCAAGTATTTAATAGTCTTATCAACATGGGAGTGGGCAAATATGCTGCTTTATGCAAATGTATGTATATATTTATTACTGGAAATCAATTAACAACACAAAACAATGACACATATTGTCCAGAAACCCTCACAGGTACTGCATTTAGCATAAAACAATATGCTCCAATCATAACATGGCAAACTGCAGCCCAACAGGCAACAACAGCTGTCAGTGTGTCAGTGTGCTGACTTGACTATGACTTGCCCCAAACTGCATGTGATTATCATAAAGTGGGCATGTCTGTAAAGAGGAGGCTCGTGGGTACCCATAGAACCCATTTACATTCACTGATCTGGAGGTCAGAGGTCAAGGGGCCCCTTTGAAAATGGCCATGCCAGTTTTTCCCACGCCAAAATTAAGCGTAAGTTTGGAGCGTTATTTGACCTCCTTCATGACAAGTTAGTATGACATGGTTGGTACTGATGTATTCTTTAGGTTTTTGTAGTTTAATATGATACCAGTATCTTCACTCTAGCTTTAAAACTGAGCCCAAAACAACCTAAGAATCACAAGTTGCTTTGATGCGTTAAAGAAATGAATGGCATTAAAACGAAATTGCGTTAACACGTTATAATCGTGTTAACTTTTGACAGTCCTTGCAGTGTTATTTAATATAGTTTTTATTTAGTTTCAGTTCACTAACACTATTTTCTCTGCTCATTTTAGTTTCAGTTTACTACAATAACCCTGGTTGATATCTGCCTCCCTATTTAATGATCCCTCTTTACAGCTGTATTAGAGCTGTGTTAAATCACTGCTACGTGAAACAGCTTCATAAAGAAATATTTATCCTCTCAGGTTAATCTTCCCTTCAGACTGAGCCGTGGCGTGTTGGTTTGGTGGTTTGGTGGTTTGGTGGTTTGGTGGGTGCAGCTCTCGCTCATACATGGTCACATAGCCGTGCAGAGCAGATGTGCTTCTTCAGCACAAGTAAACTCAAGTGGTGTTGCGTAAACAGCACCATATGCCTGTAAACTAGATTTCTAGTCTTCCTGCGGTGGCATTTGGCAGTCTGCTCACTGCCTCGTTGAGACTGTCCGTCAAAAGAGGAAGCAGCTGAAAGTTGCCCCACTCAGAGATTTCTGAACTGGAGCTGTGAGAGTTGCATTTCTTCTGATTTGTCACAAATACGACCCGAGAAGTATTTCACAACTAAAGAGTGTGTTTTAACCGCGAGGCTCTGTTGTAACTGAGGAAACAAAGTACCGCTCCTCTTCCTGGAATGAAGCAGAGCCTGATAACCCCTCCCTCCTCTTCCTCCTCTCAAACACACCCAGTTGCACTCTGTCCTCTTATTCCCTCGTTCCCTCCCCTTCAGATCTACAGTTTTGAAGATGGGTGTAACCGACATGGTGGTGCAGTGAGAGCTGACAGGCTGCATTCAGTGCACATGTTGTTTAGATCAGAGCTCAAACTAGTTTCACTTCTCAGGAAGTGAAACTCAGACAGTCGTCGTCTCTGAGAGGTGAAATGGCGCAGCAAGGAGTTCAGCTGGACCAGGAAGAAATCTCTTGTTCGATCTGTCTGGATCTACTGAAGGATCCGGTGGCTACTTCCTGTGGACACAGCTACTGCATGAACTGTATTAAAGGCTTCTGGGATGGAGAGGATGAGAAGAAGCTCTACAGCTGCCCTCAGTGTAGGCAGACCTTCACACCGAGGCCTGTCCTGATGAAAAACACCATGTTAGCAGTTTTAGTGGAGAAACTGAAGAAGACTGGACTCCAAGCTGCTCCTGCTGATCACTGCTATGCTGGACCTGAAGATGTGGCCTGTGATGTCTGCACTGGGAGGAAACTGAAAGCCTTCAAGTCCTGTCTGGTGTGTCTGGCCTCTTACTGTGAGAAACACCTCCAGCCTCATTATGACTCAGCTCCGTTCAAGAAACACAAGCTGGTGGAGCCCTCCAAGAAGCTCCAGGAGAACATCTGCTCTCGTCACGACGAGGTGTTGAAGATGTTCTGTCGTACTGATCAGCAGTGTATCTGTTATCTCTGCTCTGTGGATGAACATAAAGGCCACGACACCGTCTCAGCTGCAGCAGAAAGGACCGAGAGGCAGAGAGAGCTGGAGGTGAGTCGACTCAACATCCAGCAGAGGATCCAGGACAGAGAGAAAGATGTGAAGCTGCTCCAACAGGAGGTGGAGGCTGTCAATCGCTCTGCTGATAAAGCAGTGGAGGACAGTGAGAAGATCTTCACCGAGCTGATCCGTCTCATGGAGAAAAGAAGCTGTGATGTGAAGCAGCAGGTCAGATCCCAGCAGGAAAGTGAAGTGAGTCGAGTCAAAGAGCTTCAGGAGAAGCTGGAGCAGGAGATCACTGAGCTGAAGAGGAGAGACGCTGAGCTGAAGCTGCTGTCACACACAGAGGATCACAATCAGTTTCTAATCAACTACCAGTCACTGTCACCACTCAGTGAATCTACATCCAGCATCAATATCCGTCCTCGGCGCTACTTTGAGGACGTGACGGCGGCTGTGTCAGAAGTCAGAGATAAACTACAGGACGTTCTGAGAGAGAAATGGACAAACGTCTCACAGACAGTGACTGAAGTGGATGTTTTACTGTCACAACCAGAGCCCAAGACCAGAGCTGGATTCTTAAAGTATTCACGAGAAATCACACTGGATCCAAACACAGCAAACACACAGCTGTTATTATCTGAGGGGAACAGAAAAGCAACATTAACATGGCAAACACAGTCTAATTCTAGTCACCCAGACAGATTCACTGATTATTGTCAGGTCCTGAGTAGAGAGAGTCTGACTGGACGTTGTTACTGGGAGGTGAAGTGGGGAGGGGGAGTTGAGGTAGCAGTTGCATACAAGAGTATCAGGAGAGCAGGGAGGGGTGAATGTAGATTTGGATTCAATGACAAATCTTGGGCGTTAGAATGTAACAATAACAGGTATACATTTTGGTACAACAGTGTCCAAACTCCCGTCTCAGGTCCTCAGTCCTCCAGAGTAGGAGTGTACCTGGATCACAGTGCAGGTATTCTGTCCTTCTACAGCGTCTCTGAAACCATGACTCTCCTCCACAAAGTCCAGACCACATTCACTGAGCCTCTCTATGCTGGACTTAGGCTTTATTCTTATGGAGCCACTGCTGAGTTGTGTAAACTCAACCAGACAGAAGTCATTTAAGGGACAGAGGGTTAAATTGTCAGATCGCTAATTAGAACAGGACTCGAATGGCTCTGTCCGGTAACGTTACTGCAGGATTTAGCCAAGTTACCGTGAAACAAGGACAGTTTCTGATATCCTGTTGGAAACCGACCGATGCGGATGCGAAGGTCATCCAGACCGTCATCCGACGCCCCGCAGAGCAAGCCTTTACTACGTCCGATGTTGCATGAAAAGTTCTCCCCAAACACGTCTGAGAGCTCAATGACTGGAATTAGCTGAGGCGACGCCTAGCAGCTGGCTAGCGGCTGTGATGGCGCCCACCTGTCACTCAAAGAGGCCACGCCCTTAATTATGCATAACTTTAATATAATTCAAGCGGGTGAGTTATATAAATATTCAGTCGTCATGAACAGAACAGTTGTTTTGTACCAGGCTGTAAACATGTTTATTTCTGCTGTACAGTTTTAACACGGAGGTCTGTGGGGATTGACTCTCTTTTGGAGCCTCTAGTGGCCGTTAGAGGAACTGCAGTTTGTTGGCACTTCTGCATCGGCTTCACTGCTCAGCACCGGAGGTTCACGCTTGGTGTTAACTCTTAAACTCATTTTTTTTTTTCGATGATTGTTGCGTCATGTCTTCACTGCACAGAGACCAGCTGTCAGTCAAACATTGTGGGCGGTACTTTGACGTCGTCTCGTGAGTTGTAAATGTTGAGTGTCTTCAGGTGGCGCTCCGTCCTGTGTCTGTTTCACTGCTCATGATGATGATGATGTTTCTCTACATGAAGATGTAAACTCCTCTGAGCTCTAAATGTGTGATGAATATCTGTAGTGATGTATTTGTATGTTGTTGTGTCTCTTCCACTGCATGGCTCTGAAGAGACAAAGACCTCCTTTATCCTGTAGATACTCTGTTCTCTTTGTAAAGAGATCTAGAATCACATTGATGTGATGTTGTTGTTGTTCTGAGGTATTCTAGAAGTGTAATCATCCTGATCATAATCAATAAGGAGATCATTCATTATTCTCTTTCTCATGGCTGAGATTCTGGTCAAACCAGCTGATGGTGAACATGAGATCATTGAATCCTTTAACAGACTTTACTGATGGGATGTGTGAACAAAGTGACGCTTCACATGATGAATAAACTAACGTGAACAAAGTCTTTTTTTCCTGTCTTCATTCCAGAGTATCAGACTTTGAATTTGTTTTGTATTGTATTTTTATGATTGTAATCCATCCCATGTCCTATCTATAGGTATTCTTTTTCTGTAAACTTGTAAAAAATGAAGTTTAAAAAAAAAAATGACAAAGTGTCAGAGTATGGAGTACAAAATTTTTCGGAAGTTTGGAACGTTATTTAACCTCCTTCTTGATAAGCCGTCAGTGCAGGGAGGAGGAAGAGGAAGCAGCAAAAATAGCGGCAGACTTTTATTGTGAAGAACTCATAGGAAATGAAATGTGTTTATCCAGCGTTTTACAGTCGCTCCTTTGACCACGAAATACATCTGATCACTATCCGATCAGGCAGGTTGCACTGAAGTGTTCAGTGTGGACTCAGTTGAGTTCTGAACTGGTGCATCCGATCCCAGAAGTCGCAGCGAAAAGACGAAGAAGTGTAACCGCCATGTTTTGACGCACGGATGTTGAGGCATGCCCTGTTCAGAGGCTGTCGGAGGCTTCGTCCTGCTGATCCATAAGCCTCAGACAGCATCCAGCTCTCTTATTAACATTCAAACAGCGCACACTAAAAATACATATACAGCCCAGCCGGATGATGTGCAGAGCTAATCCAGCGCTCTCTTCGTCACGGCGTTTGCTTCTGATCACACATTCAGAACATATTGGTGAATGTCTCAGCTTTCATCATCGCTGTGTGTTTGAAACGAGCCGCTGTAACACACACACACACACACACACACACACACACACACACACACATCCTGCAGACGTTCACTTGTCATCTTCAGTCGTTAGTCCAATTTACACGTTCAGCTTGAGAAAAACAGCCGAGCTGTGATACTGGAGGAGGAGGTGCCAAAGAAGAGCTGTTTACAGACTGTCTTGGAAAACAGTGTTTCTGATTTGACTGTCAGATTCAGCTTGTTATACCAATAATGTCTTTCTACTGTATATCATTTATATACCAACCATGTCATACTAGCTGGTAGTGAAGGAGGTTAAATAACGCTCCAAACTTACGCTTAATTTTGTCGAGGAAAAACTGTCATGTCCATTTTCAAAGGGGTCCCTTGACCTCTGACCTCCAGATCAGTGAATGTAAATGGGTTCTATGGGTACCCACGAGTCTCCCCTTTACAGACATGCCCACTTTATGATAATCACATGCAGTTTGGGGCAAGTCATAGTCAAGTCAGCACACTGACACACTGACAGCTGTTGTTGCCTGTTGGGCTGCAGTTTGCCATGTTATGATATGAGCATATTGTTTTATGCTAAATGCAGTACCTGTGAGGGTTTCTGGATCAATATCTGTTATTGTTTTGTGTTGTTAATTGATTTCCAATAATACATATATGTATACATTTGCATAAAGCAGCATATTTGTCCACTCCCATATTGATAAGAGGATTAAATACTTGACAAATCTCCCTTTGAGGTACATTTTGAACAGATCAAAAATGTGCTATTAATCACGATTAAATATTTGAATCGATTGACAGCTCTAGTTATTTCACATTTAAAATACATCAGAACAGCAGATAGTACTCTTGGGATGTAGAGGTGGAACAGGTGGACTCCCGGCCTCAGGTGGTGCACCGTTCTGCCCTGAGGTGGCTGAGGTAGAGAGAGAGCACAGCAACCCCCCACTCCAAACATGCTCCTGAGTAAATGTGGGAAATGTGCTCGTCTGTGATCGGAACACCTTTTACCTTTATTATGTTGCTTGTCCTGATAGTTCTGGTATATTCGGTAGCACATATCTAACTGTAGGAAGTAGCTTGTTTGGAAGTCACACACGTGCACATCTGGTTGTGTCGTACAGATGTCGGTTATGTGTCTCGACTTCTCTCCCCAGACACCGTAGGATCTGCATTCCCTCCCTTTGCTTTCACTCGTCCTCACCGCGAACAATGACGAAGAAGAAAACTGAGACGACTCCAATAAACCGCCTGTGACAATCGCCTCTGCTGAGTGACATCAGATATTGTCATGGTAACGAGTCACATATAGGTCATATGCCGTGGGATTCATATTTTGGAGCATATTTGGATCTAGAATGAATTTGAAAAATAGAAAAAAGAAGTCAACCTTCTGATGTTCAAACAGAAGAGAAGAAAACATCAGATCTGTGTCACTGGGAGGAAAAAAAAGATCCTGAAGTGGGACACGTTGAGCTGCAGTGGGAACGGAGCCGTTCACGTCAGCGGGAGAGTCGGAGCACAGCGTGGAAGTTCTTGTGTCTCTCTTTGACAACATGTTGACTGAATCAGGATCAGTGCTTTGGCGTTAACTCTTCTTTTGCCAGCGTGCCAAAGTTAATGTTGTCAAATTTAAGATTCTTTCTAAATATTTTTGTCCAACTCATTTATATAAGCTATATAACATTTATATATAGCTGAGTCGCTCCAGCTCCTCTCTGACGCAGTCCAACACTGGGACCGCCATAGCCAACGCCGTTTAACGCTGTGGTTCCAACATTTGAATTATTGTCATTGTGTATGCTCTGACTTTTCCTAAATACCTATTCTGCACATGCTTGTATCATCATATTGATAGAATAACATTTAGGAAACCAAATAGATGGTGTGTTAGGTATTGTTTTCATGGCAAAAGCCCCCTTTAGTCGCCAGGAGTAGCGCCGATTAACGTCGGTCCTCTCCTCTGGCAGTCAAATAGACATTTGCATAATGGTCGTATAGCGTATTGGGCGTATTGTCTCAGTCTTCACAATTCTGCTTCAGCTTCCATATTTGTTGGCATTTAGCCTTTCAAAAACAACATTTTTGTTTTTCGGTACTTTTGCTTCGCCATGGACTACTGCTGCAAATAGTCTTTCTAAAAATAGATATATGATATATTATATTATTACACGGCTGTGTTGAATACTCCATTCTGATTGGTCAATCACGGCATTCTGTGGTCTGTATGTCTTGTATTGCTTTGTATAACAGACCGTTGCTTTGTATAACAGACCGTTGTTATGCATAACAGACCGTTGCTATGCATAACAGACCGTTGCTTTGTATAACAGACCGTTTCTATGTATAACAGACCGTTGCTATGCATAACAGACCGTTGCTTTGTATAACAGACCGTTGCTATGCACAACAGACTGTTGCTATGCAAAACAGACCGTTGCTATGCATAACAGACCGTTGCTATGCATAACAGACCGTTGCTTTGTATAACAGACCGTTGCTTTGTATAACAGACCGTTTCTATGTATAACAGACCGTTGCTATGGGCGCAGCTCAGATGTCGGATTCTGGAGGACCGTTTTTGTGTCAAAATATTGATTTCTTCAGTAAGTAGTCGTGTAATAAGCGGGATGACGTAAATCTAGCGGATCATTGTTGTGAAAGAATCCCCGACAGGGCGATGCTGGACCCCGACGCGAAGCATATATAGCACATTTTACACTGCTAAGAGTAGACCATATTTATATAGGTTGTAACTGTTAGATAAGATGTGTATGGTGTGTGGGGGCTGCGTATCGACTGATGTCGTTGCTGCACTAAAGAGATGGAGACTGATGAGGCGTTAATGGCCCATCTAATGGACGCTCTTTGGCCTGGGATTTGGAGAAAACAGTAGCCTTGAAGAGCCTGGCGGTGTTTCTATTGAACAGACAAAGGATCTTAACTGACTTTCCATTCAGTCAGTCAGTCGCTGTGTCAGGAACCCTTGGCGTCACCTTTGAACGCACTGGCTACCCCGTGGTGTCACTTAGGTTTAGGCAACAAAACTACTTGGTTAGGTTGAGGAAGAGATCATGGTTTGGGCTAAAAAGCGTAACTTAAATTAAGTATGTAAACAAATGAAAAACTGAACATTTTGGTAATCCAGTCTGAACATTTACTGACTTATAAAGATATATTTTAGAGTAGTGTTTATAATATCTGTGGAGTGTCAGTCTGGTTCTCTTTGAACAGCCTCTCTTCGTGAGTACCATTAATAAAACAGTGAAATGTAAATGTGGCAGCAGCTCTTTGGAGGCTTTTACACCTGAGAGATGTTGCTCTAATACGCCGTCAGTGTGGATCTTATTAATTGAAACTGTTGTGGCTCTTCGTCTTGTGTGCTGCTCAGTCATTCACTCACTCACAACTCTGTGTTAGGACGGGTTTTTAACTGAGCACGAGGAGGTGGTTCTGATTCTCATCGCATTTTGTTTAGGTCATTTATCATGACTGATTGGTCCTGATGGACTCGCTCAATCCTGCTAATTACTGAAACTCAATGCTGCGTAAAGCTTGTTAGGTGTGTCATCTGACTCATTCTTCATGTGACAGATTCTGGTCCTGGTTTATGGTATATAAGAAGTACGTAGTCACCGTTACATCACCCACTGGTTTTGTTGACTGCTGGTTTGAAGCCTCCAGTCCGTCATTTTGGCTGTCCCCGTCTTGATTTTTTATTTTTGACTAACTCCAACATAAACCCACCCGCAGCGTTATTAGATGGTCGGAGCAAGTGACGTAGTATTAATAGCGTGAGAGTCTGTTCAGGGAGGGTGAGAAGGGAGGTGGACGGGTCAAACAAACACAAGACGTTCAACCAGGAGACCGCTGTTCGTGTCCCGTGTGGAACTAAAAGTAACATTGACTTATTATGTCACGTCAGTCGTGACTCGTCGGTATTGTTAATGGCGGCTGTCTGTGTCGTCTTAAATTTAAAAATATAATATCTCCTGACGGCCCGTGTTGACTGTGGGACGTCTTCATGTAGTCGTCGGCCGACAAGCGAGCGTGTGAAGCCGAGTTAATCGTCCGCTGTCCTCTCCTCTACCTCGGAGCCACAGAATAAATCCCTTCATTTGGCAGAGGAGTGTTTTTCTGCAGAGACCGGTGCTGGCAGCGGAGGAGGTTTAGCTCTGCTGCTCATCACCAGCTGCCCCTCTAACGTGTTTTCATACAGCTGTCATCCCATCACAAACACCGGGAGCAGGTTTAAACCGAGGCGGCCCGACAGCTTTTTAAGATGTTGCTTCTTCTATATGTAATTCTGTAAAGTCTCCTCCGTGGCTGTAACACGAGTCGGCTCATTGTGCGGGGAGGTAACTGAGAGCTCTGAAATATTGATGCTGGGTGGGTGTGTCTGATCTGTTGAAGGGTGATTTATGCATTGTTAAATCTGGACTTGTAGCGTGTTTATTTTTTCCGTGTCACGCCGTACGCCACTACTCACCCCCTCGAATCAAATTGAAAACATTATGATAATTATTACTATTATTAACCTTGCCTCATTATTTTCCATGTAGCTGTTTGTAAGCCTCCTCCTGGCCCGCCGCTCTTTAATGAGGCCTTGTTAAAAACATCCACATCACTGGCATTTTCCTTTTAATGAGTGCACCGGCGGTCTCCATGCTGATGCCCTTTATGGCGAGCTGGTGCTGCTCTTTTTTTTCCAAAACAACATGGACGCCGCCACAGCTACTGTAGCTGCTGCAGCTTATGGGGGGGGAGGGGGTTAATTTAGGTCTCCGTGGGAGGAGCAGAGGGAGGCCTTCAGGGGGCGACTTAGAAATTGAATCAGCGCTGATGGCGTCCTGGGAGAGATTCACAATAACACACAGTAACACGCCGTAATGCACCGGGAGGCTCCTCAGCTCGGTGAGATACAGTGAAGAGCCTCCGGGGAGAAGGCTGTGAGTGTGTGTGTGTGTGTGTGTGTGTGTGTGTGTGTGTGTGTGTGTGTAGCTTGAAGGGAAAAATACTCCTACACATGTGAAATACACACCAACAGATTCATGTTTTTATGGTGACATGCAGGTTTTCCTGCAGCACTTTCTTTAAAGTCTGTGTAAAGCAAAAATCAATCTGCATTCTGGGTTTGTCACATCACAGAAAAATGTGTTACTAACCACGCAGCCAAAATCTGAATGATTAAAGAAATCGCCAAGTAAATATAATTAGCTTTCAAAATCATGGAAAAATCATCAGTATTCTCTGCTCTGAGACGCTGAAACCTGAAACCTCTCCTAATATGTCCATTGCTGAAACCACGCCCACAAGAGGGGAAGGTGCAGCCTGTCAGGATTCCCTCAGTGGCGGCGAGTGAAGAGGGAAGAACCCAGTGCCCATCGGCGTCCGACGGGCGGAGTGGGGAAATTTGGCGTACGGAAGACCGCTTGCCGTTACCGGCCTCGCACCGTGCGAAAATCAATCCTCTAATCTGGTGTAGTGTGTCATAGTTTCACGACAACCGACGCCACGTCTGGAACGCCCCACGACACCCCGAGGAAAAGTCTAGCCTGTCAGAATGTTTCGTCTTGACACGCCTAGTGTGACATCTCCAACGACGTGTTCCTTTGCGTTGACCAATCAGGTGCTCTCCGATGCATCTGAACTCGCGCATGATCGTGGAATACGACTTTCCGTGATTGATCGTGGTCATACGTGTAGTCCTGCCAGTCACCCGACCAAGACACTGCAAGAGTTTATGGCGCTGTGATCGCTAGATCTGACATGGTGACCATCATCAAAGACAAAAATGTCCTTTGGTCTGATCCCGGCATTAGGGACAGCCGCTCGGTGTGGGAGGAAACTCAAGTCTACAAGTTTGAAAAGTAAAAGAATATGTGTCGAGTTAAAAAGAAGTCAGACTACGAGACTTCTGGTGTCTGCTGCAGGCTGGAGGCTCCAGGATTGTTACATAAAACAAATCATAAATTTGGTATTGGTACAGAAACTATTATCAGTATCGTATCCAGCCGTACTCAGGATCTGTCTCAGTTTAACGCCAGAATCTCCGGCAAATATTTGAGCATTGACGGCATACTCAGTTAACGGCTCTAACCAGCAGACTCTCCTCTCCGCTAACTCCAACATCGATCCACAGCGATGCAGAGGCCGCCGTCGGGGGAAAACCCCCTCTCATAAAATGTCAACATGCTCTCCACAAAGCGCCGAGAATCAGACAAACTCCCTCTTCATGTTCAATCTTTTCCTCTTGAAATGTGCTCTTAGTGCAGCAATTTTACTGCAGAGGAAAAACAGCGGCGGAGCACTTCAGAGCTTTTCTCTCTCAGCGACGGAGGACGCCGAACTGTCTGTTTGAGGTTTTTATCAGCTGTGACACAATCGTGCCTCGAGTGTAAGAGAGAGAGCACTTTCTCTTCCCTAAAAAAAAACACAGAGACGGCAGACAGGAAGCGATGAAACATTTAATCACCATCACTTTGTTTTGCCTCATGCTAATGAGACTAGTGAACTATAAGAGAAGCATTTAAATACACATTTAATGTGTTCACATTTTTACAGATGTTTTATCGCTGAGACAAACAGGAGGCACGTTCTCACGTTAATTAAAGCAGTAATCCAGGAGAAAAATATCACTGTACTGAATCCTGGAATAATAAACCTGCATTGACATTTATTTATTCTTGGAAAGCAGGTTGTTTTATAAGCTTTAGAAGCAGAAATGAGTCACCGACGGTGCGTTTTGTCATCTGAAACAGCTCAGTCTGCCTGGGAAACATCGCTTACACCGGATAAATCTGCAGTTTATGAGTTTTTCTATTGTAGCGGCTGTAGTGGTGGTGGATAATGTGCTTGTGTCAGACAGACAAGAATAATGGTAGGGCTATAAGAGACAAAAGTGTGCTTACAGTTTCCTGTTTTGGTGTATTTTTAGTGGCCTACCTCTGAACACTCATGATCCTCCTCCTCAGGTGTTTCCACTCATCCTGCCTGATTAGTCTTCCTCTTTTAGTTCTGTTACACCTGTCAGCACCGGACACTTTACAACATTTTACAGGACTTCTTTATGCTTTTTGTCCCTTACCTACATTGGAAAAATTTGTATCCTTGGCGTGGAATTATGTCATCAAAGATGCGTTTTGTCATCTGAAACAGCTGCCTGGGAAACATCTCTAATAACGGATAAATCTGCAGTTTACGATTAATACTGGAAGTAGCGGGGTGTTTTTCTATTGTAGCGGCTGTGATGGTGGATAATGTGTTTGGGTCAGACCGACAAGAATCAGCAAATGTGGTGATAAATGTTCAAATCTTAATGCTGTAATGGTAGATTATTAGACAAAAGTGTGCTTCCAACTTTGAATTTACAGTTTGATGAAGGCCCTTCCACTCATCTTGCCTGATTAGACTCCCTCTTTTAGCTCTGTTGCACCTGTCATCTTTATCTTTATCATCTGACTTTATGCTTCCTGTCCTGTACAGACATTAGGAAAAAGTGTATCCTTGGCGTGGAATATGTTGCAGAAAGACTTGAAACTCAATTCATTAATTTCGTCAAATGCTTTTAAATCCAAAATGATAGAATTAGAGGCAGATTCTAGATGTTTTTTTTTATTTACCTGGTTACAAAACAGACGCAACACGTAACTTGTTGCTTAAGAAAGTCGGCTAAGGGCTAATCGTATGTAATCCACGTTAATTGTGAACCGGGATGTATAGAGAGCGGCGAACACCTCTTATAGGGAGGAGGTCGGGGTGGATGGGCGGGTCAAAAAAACACAGGACTTTAGTATGTGCCTTCAAATGAAACTGGTGAGCTTGTGTTTACAACATGGGAAGTCGTGTACACAATATGTGTGGCGTTCAAGTGGTTAAGTCTGCTGCTAAGCAACGGCAATATTAACGTTACTGTCGGCGTCTAGAAGCCACAGAGGATAACGATTTAGCACGTTAGTAGGTAGATAACGTAATGAAGTAAATGCAAAGGCGTAATGACAGAGGAGAAAGATGAGGTCGTTGGGAATTTCAACATTTATTTATTTGTCATGTGACTTCGGTATTTACATTACGCCACTTCCGGTTTGGGTTATATGAAAGTCGTGCTGAGCGACACGAAAAAAAAAGGGAAATTCGTCTCTATGTACATGAATCAAATAGATTACATTTTGTGACTATTTCACGAACTTCCGTGAGACTGTGTTGCATTTTTGGTTCAGAAACGTCATCATTTTACGTATCCATGGTTTGCAGAAATGCTAACATGTTTTCTGGCGACTGAGTTGGGTTTGCTTTGTAGTAAAAGTAGAAATATAAGCTCAAATCTGAAATAAAGAAGGTGTTAAAACTAAATTCTGACAGAGTGAGCCCATCGCTGTAAGGCCTTTTATCAGGCTAGTTCATTCTGTGCTGTAGAGATGAACATTTCCAGAAGACCCAGACCTCGGAGCTCACAGTGATCGTAATCCAGCTCTGCCTCACAGGACATACTGTATTTTAAAAGCCAGAAATCTCCTCACCTGGACACGTAATCATGACTTATTGCTATTGATCGACAACCTTATCAGCCACCTGCAGATACAGAACAGTCTGCTCATTGTGAGGGCCAATAAAAAACGTCCTCAGTGACCTTTTGATGGAGACACTAGAGACGGTAGCAGATGCTCTCAGGGCCTGTCCAGACCTGTCTTTGACTGTATTTACTACACACACACACACACACACACACACACACACACACACATGCCTCACCCCATGAGAGTACCATAAATAAACACTCTTTCATTCTTCTAAACTGATCATTGCTTGCGTCATATGTAGCTTCAGCAGGCAGGAGGAAGCCGGCCGGGTGGAGGTGGAAGTGAGGAGGTGGAGGTGGAGGAGGTGCTGCTGGTGGTGAAATCCCCCGTGCAGCTGAGGAGGACGGTCCTGTTGCACAGTGTTACATCAGCTGTGCTTTGTGCTGGTTTTAACGGGCCCAACTGCTCTCCACTTTACAGGATCACAGCTGATGAAAACCCCTCAGTGTTTCTACAGTCTTCTTTCAAAGAATTGAAGGAGGGCAGCCATGTTTTTTCTGAGTCACCAATGTGTTTTGTTGTTGCTGCTTCCTGGATCTGCTCGGGAAATCTACTGAGGATACATCCACACTGAAGCCTCGTCCACACAGAGAACATCAGGAGCGCGCGGCGGCTGCGTTACCTGTTGTTTCTTATTTCGGTGTCCGTGTTAACAGGTTAGAGCAGCCACACTGCCCGTCTCAAGCCCGGCTGAGTCTCTTCTAGAGATTCGAGGTCTCGCCTATTATTGACTGTACATTGACATCATACCAGCAACATTACTACAGTTTAAATGTCTGTATCTGTAGAATATGTTACAGAGATGAAAAAATTAAACACAAGAGTAAAAGATTTCTTTTTAAATCAACACTTCCTGCTTTCACTTCAAAATAAAGGCCCTCAAGTGTTTTTTCTGTGGACAGAATTCCTTCATTTGTTAAGACAAGGCTTTTATTCTGAAATATGTGCTGGACAGTGTTGTAGAACATGCAGTGACTTGGAGAGCTCCATGAATGAATATAGTACGGAGTTTTAATTGTGGATTATTACTATTATTTACAAATTACCACACGTTTCTCAACCTTTCTCTGTCTAAAATAAATATAAATGACATTTATAATGAAATGGCCATTATGAAAGGCAAACTCTCTGTAGAAAGAAAAAGCTGACAGCAGCAGCTGCAGAAACACAGCAGACATAGCAGACACAGCAGACACATCCGACGAATGATTCACGCAGCCGCCACGCAACGCAGCCGCCACGCAATGCAGCCGCCTCGCAACGCAGCCGCCACGTGGAACACGCTCCTGATTTTCCCAGTGCGGACGAAGTGTAATACGTTTTTGTTTTAAAACTAGGGGTGGGGGAAAAAAATCCTTTCACCTACATATCATGTTTTTTTTTTTTACGATTTTAAAATAGATCTTTTAATGCCATAATCGATATATTTGCTTCATTTGAGTCTATGTGGAGGTAGACAGAAGTTACCTCTTTTATTGTTGTAGTCTGAGTAACGTGATGTCATATCCGTTCCGTATCCGTCAACCGAAACAAACCGCTGAATATGAATATGATATGTAGGCCAGGATACTTTTGCAGCACCACAATATTTAATTTAAAATGCTACTTTGACACATGTAGGCCATTTGTTATTCATTTTAGATTTATTTTTCTGTTTACAGTCACTGACTCGCTGGCGACTTGCCTTTGTGAACTGAAACAAATCAATCCAGAGCTGTACAGTATGTGTGATGTTTGTCTCTGTGTGTTTCAGGTAGCGGCCCAGGCCGTGTTGTTCCTGTGTATGAACACTGCTGGGATATTCATCAGTTACCTGTCTGACCGGGCTCAGCGCCAGGCCTTCCTGGAGACGCGGCGCTGCATCGAGGCTCGGCTGCGACTCGAGACGGAGAACCAGAGACAGGTGAGTCCACAATGTGACGAAAGACACACAAGGTGAAAACTGCTTGAGGTGCCGGTTGCTTTCAGAGCTGCCAGAGTGATAAACTGGGAACAATGTGTTCTTTTGAATGAGACAGGTTTGCAATGACGCTCTGTCGTTTGGTCGCCCTCCACTTTGATCTAGACTGGAGTATCTCAACAATTATGACATTTTGTAGAAACATGCATGTTCCCCAGAGGATGAATCCTACTGACTTTGGCGAGGTTGACATCTGTGGGTCAGATTGAAATATTTCAACAACTATTTGATGGATGTGCCATGAAATTTGCAACAGATAATCAAAGTTCCTAGAGGAATAATGATTTGGGTGCTCACTGTTCCAGCAACTAAAAGATTTCCACTTTTCCAGTAAAATGTTCTCAACATATACTGGGTTGGTACAAATAACAATGGTGCCAAGTGATCCCCTGACTTTTGCTCTATAGCGCCATCATCCTCGGGCTGCACAATTAATCAAATATTAATCACGATTTTGGCTTCCCACAATGAGCATGAACGACTGCGATATGGACGTTTTAAAATGCGTGCTCTTCTCATAGAAAACTGTGCTGCATAAATCAAGTGCTTCCTAAACTAACGGCTTGAGATGTACTGTCAATCAGCAGCCGATCGAAGCGGTCTCATATATCTGTTTTTTTTGCTGGTCACACACATGTGCAGCCGCCACATGATGGTTTTACGTCAGCGGCACAGTCACATGTCAGCAACATGTCGTCGATGTGGAAGTTCTTCAGTTCAAGTGAAGAAGACAAAAAGCTGCAATTTGTCACAACTGTAAGTCCAAAATAAGCCGCAGAGGAACAACCTTAAAAAAAACATTGATTACATTATGGTGTGTTCAGATTCTACTCAGTACAAATTAATATTAGGCGAAAGTAACTTAAAACTCTATCATGACGTGTTTAAATGTAAACTTGTAAAATGTAAACTTGAATAAATCCAGTTGTTTGAAGGAGATGTTTTCACAGCGATATTAAATAGATAATAGAGAGAGAATTATGACCTGTTTAACTTCCTAACACTAGCTCTAACTAAATTAAACTACTAATTCCAAGATTCTTTTAAATCAAAGCAATTATTTAAATAAAAATGCAATTATTTATTTCCGATTTTTTTTATGCAAATAACCACTATAGATGACAATAACAAAGTAAAAGGAGAACATTTAGAGTTTTGGACGGTTGAAATGTAGCACAACATGGAAGTGAAAGCAGCGCTCTGATTATTTAAATGTGAAATTGCAATAAAAATATTTTCCTCCTAAAAATCAATGAATATTCTTGATTAATAATTGTGATCTCAGTATTAATCAGAATATCGTGATTATTATTTTGGCCATAATCTTTCAGATTTTGTCCAATACTTTAATTTATGACCAAATACCTGCAAAACTAATGACGTTCCCATCAGCCTCTGTTTGTATTTAGTGCTAATTAGCAAATGTTAGCATGCCAACACGTTAAACTAACACAGAGAACATGGTAAACATTGTATATGCTCAACATCAACATGTTAGCACTGTCACTGTGAGCATTCTAGCGTGCTGAGATGTTGTTTGCCTCTAGTGATGCTGCTGGACTTGTTTCTCTGTGTGTGTGATGCTCAGTGAGAGCTTCATGAGCTTCTACTGTTTATTTCTTTATATGTACAGTTTACTGGGTGCTTCATCGTAAAGGAAGGGCTCTTAACTCACAGCAGGAATGGTGGAGTTTTAATGTTATTGGCTTTAAGTTTGGACTGAAAGATGTTGTCAGCTGTTGGGCCAAACATGAAAGTCTCTTCTGGATACTTTAAGAGTTATCGAGCAGTGACCTCTAGCTGACCTTCATCAATCACTGGACCACGAAAACACACAACAGACTAAGGTGTTTGTACTTCCTGTTGTTGAGTGCTGGAGCTCAGTGTGAAGAGACTTTGATATAAAGGAAGCAAAGCGATTGATGGATTTCAGTTGACAAGACTGGATGTTAGCGGCTCGGCTAATGAGCCCGCTGAGAAGAGAATAACATGGACGCCGCATCGATCCGCTGCTGTCACGCAAACTGTGCATCAGTGCAGCGTGCGCGCACACACACACACACACACACAGACACAAATAAAAACAATACACACAGTCTGAGTCACACACACAGCGCCACACTGAGAGCTTTGTTGATGCAGTGGAGTGGACGGTCAGGCTTTGAGAAGCCACAGAAAAGCTTTTACGGCGTCGTGTTTCCTGGAAGGGGTTCGGATCTGATAAGCTCTGGGCTGGTTGTAATGGATCGAGATGGGGCCCCGCCCCGAGCAGGCCACCTTAATGGGAACCAATCAGGGCCTGGTATTTTTGTCAACATGCTGTAAGAATACAGAGCCACGTTTCTGTTCTCCGAACTCTGTTGTATTTCTATTTATGTGCAAGCAGAAAGAGGCTGCTGAATTTAAGAGCTGTTCTCATCAATATTTTGATACAACCCTCTGAGACCCGCGATCCCGACCAAATTCACCGTCTTTCAGAGGCTGCAGGTTCAGTTTTAGGGCTAGAGTGAAGATATCATATGAAACTTGACAACTTAAGGAATCCATAGGTACCAACCGTATCATGCCAG